>NC_134483.1:392368429-392377806 GCF_040206685.1 Ascaphus truei | reverse complement strand
AACTGTGTCAGAAGGTTGGATTATTGCCAAGATGGTTGTTTGGTGATGACGGGAGTATTGCGCTTTAAATTAACCCCCTGCTAACGTTTGCTGGTACACTATAAAGTTTAGAAGATACATGTAATTCAATTGATCTACATTTCAAATCAATCATGTGTTCTCCTTTAATTTCAATTATTGATTATCAGCTCCGGGGGATACAGATATATTCACGCCAACATCCGTGGACCCCCAGACAGCTTCGAGGACCACCCCAGGACCCCCCTGAGGGCTAAATAAATGTACTTTCTTTCTCCATCTGAATGTATGTTAAAGGGTGAAATGCAGTATTATCCATATGTGGAGAATATTATTTTGTAACAATACTGTACTGTATGTGTTATGGGGTTGTATTAATTTGTAAGGATAGTTGTATTTGGGGGTGGCAAACGATTGCTACCGCATGCCAGCGGGGAACCCCGAACACGCACGGACACACGAACACCCGCGGGACACCCGCGAGGTCAGGCGGGGACCCCCGCAGGGTCAGACGGGGACACCCGCTGGCCTGTTGTATGGGTTTTGCGCATGCAAAAATGTAAACGAAGAAATTTTTCTAAGTCCAGGTTTTTTAGCGTCTATCTTGAGCTGACGTGTTTTCTTGAACGCAAGTTTTGCATACGCTAAGGTTGCGTAGCTTAGTGCATCCCGCATAAGGGCAGAATTTCACGCAAACAGGGTAACGAACGGGCAAAGTTGGACTTAGAAAAAATTCCAGAAAAAAGTCACTTTTAGAACGCAAAGTGCCTGTTTGCGTTGCTTAGTGAATCGTGTTCAGCGCAACATTGCGTTCTAAAAATGACTTATCGGAGCTTAGTGCATGACCCCCTAAATGCTGTGTTAACTGCTATTGAATTGAAATGTAGTTAACACTTCAATGCATGCGGTATCCCATATTGGCACTTAGTGAATCTCCCCATAATGTATTGGCAGCTTAGTGATAAGAGGACTGTCTTTGAAGCAGTTGAACATAGATCAAACCTCCAGTGTCAGCTCTTCTTTGATACCTTGGGAAAGTCATTTTAATTCACTGTGTCTTAGACACCAAAGCTCTTTAGAACAGGGGTTCATTTTCCCTGCAACATTGTATGTTGAGTGTGGCATACAGTATGTTATGAGATTATTATTATTATTATTATTATTATTATTATTATTAACCAGCAGATTTTATGTAATTAATTGATATGTATTTACTTATAGCACCCACTAGAGCATCCATAAACGTGTGTAAATTCAAGCACATAATTGATTTATTTTAAACATGAACATCAATTCCTTTGCATGTTAAAGATACATACAGTATATTATAAATATACTTCGTAATTCAAAAAGTGCTTACACATTACAGAGAAAATATTATACAATATATATATATATATATATATATATATATATATATATATATATATATATATTTATATATCATTAACAAAATACATGCATAGTACAAGTCATACAGTAAATAGTGCTTATCGCTTAAATAAAACATAATACAAAATGTAATTGTGAATGCCAAATCCAGGGAAGTGCTTATATATAACCCATGTAATATAATATAATATAGAAAGGGAATTTGAAAAATAAAAACACAAATAGCAAGTGTAGTATAAATAAATATACCTCACATTAATCTTCTTTTTATGATATCAGATATATTCCCCGTTTACATTTTTTTTAATCCATTTAACATTGCGTAAAGTGAAGTAAATTATTAGATTTCCAACATTACAGTGCCAGAACAATAGATTTTCTTCAAGAAGCCAAAAACTAATTAAGCAAGAAAAATGCTACAGTACTTGTTATTTAACTCAGCTACTGAAATGGAAAAGTTCAATAGATGTTCCAAAATTATGCTGTGTATTAAATCTGTTTTAATCAGTGTAACTCTGTTTTACATGGCTTCCTATTATCTCCAAATAAATCAAGAACAATTTCTATTATAGCATACTTTTTCTTCGGAATACTAATTATTTAATTGTAATTGTTGTAGCTCTTACTTTTTAATCTTTTGTTTTGGTCCCATACTGTATTTATTAATATGTTCTATACCATAAGATACTCAGGGGCCTATTTTAGTAGCTTCGGTAACCAACGCATTGAGGATTTTGATCAGTTCTCGCAAAATTTGCAATTTTGATATTCAGAAAGCCACCATGAGTTGGCAAACTCATACATGGACTAGGAAGAAGGGGGTAGGATGGTCCGTGGTTCACAGCAACTTCAGCAGCCAACGCATGGATGTCTAAAAAAACTTTATTGATCGCTAGCAGTAAACATCAGGCAACCACTCTAACATGTTTCGTCCAGGCTATGGACTTTTTCAAAGAGTGCTGATAGAGTATGGCAGCCAAATAGATATAGGGAGTGGTGAGTGTATGCCACCAATAGAAACAGGGAACGTATTTAAACCTCACCTGTGGTAGATTAATCATTAAAGTGGATAACTATCTCCACAACAATCCCCATAGCAATGGCTGCACAACAAGGTATTTACAACATACACATGAAAAATCTTAAAAACAAAACAGAACATATAATGGATAAATTTAAAAACACAACTACTGATGTTTTAAGTTACCAGCATCATTATTATTATATAAAGCTGTATCAGTTAATGGAAGTATACAGATGTATAACAAAGGATTTCATATATCTAGTACTTATAAAATCTTTTCAGTACTTATAAAGCATTTTCAGTATCAAGATTCACCTTAAAGGGATATAAACATTTTATCAATTTATTCACATAATTCATATCCATGAATACAGTGGCAACCGCATGACAGACGGTAACTTAATATGTCACCTCCCAGATCACAATGTAATTGGGTGAACACTGTGAACCCACCCCAAAACTTAGCCATTACCCCATCAGGAAGTGTTTCAGTTCCCACTCCTGATTGATGCCGGCCGGATGGAGTGTGTTCAGAGTGTACACCCAATACATTTCCTGTTTATTTAATACCCCCTCTCTATGGCCTCCTCTAGCGTTACAAGGGATATGTTCAATTGCCATATAGGAAAAGTTGGCTATTCCCCCTTTAGGGCATCTGGAGAAGTGTCTGGGAACTGGATGAGATACATCATTCTTTTTAATAAGCCTGACATGCTCGGCAATGCGGGTCTTGACTGGCCGAATGGTTCGTCCCACATACAATTTTTTGCAACCACATCTCAAAAGATAAATGGTGTAGGATGTATTACAATTCAAAAATTCTTTAATAAAATATTTTTTTCCATTGATGTCAGTTTGGACAAATTTTGTACTATGAACATATTTACACATGGAACAATTTCCACATGCATAAAAACCTTTAGGAATACTACCAATTCTTTTAAGATCAGTTTTAGTTTGAAAGTGACTTGGCGAGAGGTGTGATGCTAGTGTCTTAGCCCTACGGAATGAAAATTTTGGTCCCTTCAAGGTAAACTCAGCAATATCCTTATCAAGGCACAGGGTGTGCCAATGTTTATGCACAATGTCGCATATAAGCTTGGATTGGCGACTATAAGTCGTGATGAATAATGGACTCATATCACTATACTTGCTCTTAGATTGTATGTACCCCTTATGATGTTTGTCTTTTTTCTTTTTATCGAGGATTCCAGGGCGATCCAAAGTCATAGCGTACTCGTATGCTGTCTGGATATCTGTATATTTGTAACCCCTGGCTTGGAATCTCTCAAATAGTGCTTGTGACTGCAAAGAGAAATTCTCGTCATCAGAACATATCCGTCTCAACCTTACAAATTGGGCCCTCGGAATACTTTTGATTAAAGATTGTGGATGACAACTTTTGGCTGACAGTAGTGTGTTTCGGGAGTTTGGCTTGCGAAATATGTCAGTTTGGATTAGCATGTCATGGTCTATGTAAAGGAGAAGGTCCAGATAATTGATGCAATTTATATTTTGTTCATAAGTGAATTTGATATTAACATTATTGATATTAAGTGTGTTTATAAATGCTACAAGTGATGATTCATCGCCGTCCCATATAATAATGAGATCGTCGATGAATCTTTTATAGTAAATAATTTGTGAACGATAAGAATTATTACTGTGATATATATATTGTGCTTCCCATAACCCCATGAATAAGTTTGCATATGATGGTGCAAAACTTGTGCCCATTGCAGTGCCTAATAATTGTAAATAAAAACGTGAATCAAATAAGAAATAATTGTGAGTTAATAAAAAATTAATAGATTCTAATAGAAAAGTGCAAAGTGAAGTGGACAGATGTGATAAATGTAAAAAGTGCGTGATAGCTAATAACCCGTGATCGTGATTAATGATGGAATACAGAGAGATCACGTCAAGGGTGACCCATCTGTATTCCTTTTTCCAGACCAGATCCTTTACATCTACCATGAGGTCCGTGGAATCCTTAATGAATGACGGTAATGCCAGTACCAATGGTTTGAGATAAGAGTCCACATACCGCGATAACCCATCTCCCAAAGATCCAATACCTGCCACTATAGGACGACCAGGAGGGTCGACCAGTGACTTATGGATCTTTGGGAGATGGTGGAATACCGGAATCACGGGATGTGGACTTCTCAAAAATTCAATCTCATGTTTGTCTAATGTACAAAGTATCTTTCCAAATTCAATAATTTCATCTAGTTGACTAATAAAGTCCTGTGTTGGATCCTTTTTAAGAAGTTTATACTGATCCGGATTCCCTAGCTGCCGTAATGCCTCCTGTTTGTATTGTAGGGTGGATAAAACCACAAGGGCTCCACCTTTATCAGCATTTCTAAACATGATGTCTTTGTTATGCTTCAAGGTGTCTAGTTCATGAATCTCCGTGTATGTCAGGTTATTGGCATGCATAGATGAGCAGGAGAAACCTTTAGATAAAATTTGAAGGTCTCTTTCTACCAACCTTTCAAATGCCGTAATGAAAGGCCCCCTATTGGCATTGGGGCAGAAGATAGACTTCTTTTTAAATCCCCCTGTACCTCTATCCGGCTTACTATTACCCAACTCCCTGTTTTCAATACCGGAGGCTTATTGTTTCATTAATCATTGCTGGGTCTCTCTTCAATCAAGTTGCCATAAAGTGTGTGCACTACCTGTTAGCAGCCTCGGTATACTGGGTAATTCCAAATTCTCATACATGGACTAGATTTTTCCGCGAGTTCTCACTCTTAGTCAAACTCACTGAGCGGGAGCTTCAAAAATCAAAATATAGCCAATTCGAGAAAATAACACTATTATAGTAGCCTCGAGAATCTCATTGAGGTTCTGAAATAGCGAGTTTCTCAAAGATCTCATCTCGCCAGCCCTAGGGTGGTGGGATGGGATCTTAGAGAAGGACATAGGAAAAAAATGCATTTTTCCTGCATCCGATTGAAGCCAGGAGTCTCCGAAGCTGATACACATTAATACCAGCTCTGAAGACCCCCGGCTTCAATCCTATACAATAAAAAATCATTTTACAGGCAGCTTCATTACCTTAGTGGCTAACCGCTAAGGCAATGAAGGGGTTAAATACCAGTGCTGATTTATTATGGGTAGTGGGGGTGGTAAAAGGTGGTATTTTGCCTATGGTGGGTGTTTAGGCCTTGCGGTGTGGGGCGGTTGCGTAAGAAATTAACTCCTTCATTACCTTAGCGGTTACTACCGCTATGGTAATGTAGGGGTTAACCCCTTCAGCTACCCACCTGGTAGGCATAAACACCCACCACAGGCCAAATATCACCTTCACCTACCCTTGCTACCAACAATAAACATTAAAACATAATACTAGCCAATACGCCCATTCATTGCCAGTGTGGTTAGCTATGCCTTCAATGGGAGCAAAGATAACCCCAATGGCAAGTAATGGGCACCCTCTCTACCCACAACAACCATTACATTATAGTACAGAAATGGGCAAAATTACTATTATCCATATTTGGATAATAGCTAATTTGCCCATTCAAAATAAAACATTATCCATCAAGTATAAAGTAAATATAACTTCTGCTTACCCCTGTCAGGATGAAGGCCGTCCTCATCACCGATCTCCGTGTCCATGTCCTCCATAGGTAGCAACAGTACAATCAAAAAACAAACTAATGTCCACTAGCCCCTTAATCACCTTAGCGGATAGTAACCGCTATAGTAATTAAGGGATTAATCACCTTCACCGCCTCCCACCTGTGCTGCCTAACCACCCTCCCCAGGGCAACTACCCCCACCCTCTTCCCATTGATTGGCACAGTGGTACATCATACCCATATAATATGGGCATGATTAGCCACTATGGCAGTCAATAGGCAACCTAAAAAAAACTATCACCAAAAATAAACCAAAATTTAAAAAAATCACCAAAAATAAACCAGAATAAAAAAAATCAACACAAATTACCCAGAATTAAACAAAGCAAACACAAAAAAACAAGAACTAAACCAAGCAAATACCAAAAAACAAGAATTAAACAAAGCCCACACCAAAAATAAGCCAGAATTAAAAAAAGCAATCACACAAAATAAACAAGAATAAAAAAATCAACAAAAACACACAAGAATTCAACAAATCAATCAACAAAAATACATACTGTATCAATGAAATAAAAACAAGCATTTGCCAAAAAATGCATTGCTTGTCATTGTGTTCATCTATAGTATAAAACAAGAAACAAAGAAGACCAGAGCAACATCCGATGTGATATTATGGTCATGCCTTGAAAGTGGCTCGCAGGCTTATATGCTTTGGCCAATGGGTTAACTAAATTACCCCTTTTCAAGAGATACAGTATATAGGTATTTCACTGTGTATTTTTGTCACATTGGATGTTGCTCTGGACTTCTTTGATTCTTGTTTTATACAATTAGCCATGCCCTTCAGCACTCCTTTTGACACATATACATAAAGATCCCTGATGTAGGCGCACTTCAGACCTTTATATAATAATGTGGTCAGAGGTGAAAAAAATGTATATAAAAAAACAGTTTATTAATTGAAGTGTACTTAAAAACGATGTATATCCTCTATTAGGGTATACGTCTAATTGCTAAAGTCACTCAGTATCAATGTTCAATGTATCAATGTTCTGTAGAGCTTAGGCACAGTATATATAGAAGCCAGATGTAAGCTCTTCCAATGAGAACAACCTTAAGCTTACCTCAGAGATAAGTGCTACCAGCATTACCTTTCACGACCTACGAATTACCAAAACTGAAGAAGGATATCTCTCCACCAGCAATTACAAGAAAAAAACTGCCACAAATAGCTATCTGAGAGCCGACAGCTTTCATTCTAAACCACTTATTAGGGGTATCCCCACAGGACAGTACTTACGCATAAGACGAAATTGTTTCGATATACAAACCTTCAAAACTCAAAGCAAAGAGATGAGGGACAATTTCCTAAGCAGGGGTTACTCCAAACGACAACTCAAAACAGCATACCACCGAGCCATTAATACTCCTCGCGATGATCTCCTCAAAAACAAATCAAAAGAAGAAGCAAAGAAGGAAATAAGATGCAACACCACATATCACAATCAGTGGAAAGACATTAATAAAATACTCACCAAACACTGGCACATACTGATATGTGACGATGACCTCAAATTGGTCCTTAAGGATCGACCATCGGTTGTATGGAGATGAGCAGATAATATCAGAGACCATCTTGTACACAGTCATTTTTCTGCTAAAAACAAGAAAAGCAAAACGTGGCTGAGTATCAAAGGATTTTATAAATGCCACAGGTGTAAAGCGTGTGAATTTATGAAAGAAAGCAAAACTTTCACTAATACAGGAGAGAACAAAACATTTACTATCAAACAATTCGTCAATTGCAAAAGCACGGGGATAGTCTATCTTATCACATGTTCATGTGGAATGAAATATGTGGGTAAAACGAAAAGGGAACTCAGAAGACGAGTGCTAGAACACATTGGATCTATCAGAAATTCTCTAGATACTCCGATCTCCCGACATGTTCGGGAAAAGCACGCAGGAAATATCAACACTTTGACATTCCAAGGCATTGACCATATACCCCCCAGTGTCCGTAAAGGAAATTGGGACAAAAAGCTTTTGCAGTGTGAAGCCAGATGGATATATATGTTACACACCCAATATCCATCTGGCATCAATGAAGGGTTCCTGTTTACCTCCTTCTTTTAAATCTTATGACATCAACAGTCACAGACCAACATTGTTCTTCTTTTCTAGCCTTTCACACTTAGTGAGAACTGTATGTACCTTATACAGCACAAATAAGGGTCAGAACATTTTAAAACCTAACAGGTTAAACTAGGTGCAGTACCTATGCACCAACAAAAACTCTTTCGGCATAATTAGCGTCCTCCGGTTACCATGGCACCCACGGGGTATAAAGGGGCCGACAGGGACGCAGACACGCCCACCCCGGAAGAAGTCGCAGTCAGCGACGAAACATGCCGCATGTCGGGTCTTAGCCGAAAATTATTGATACAGTCTAATAGTATAATAGTCTACCCAGTTCATGAGCCTGTCTCAGACCGTTGTTGAGACAACTTATCTATATATTCTATATGTTACAATTGTGTGTCCACTGTTTCGAAATCTCGGAGACCTTGTGAGATATCACGGTGTCTGTAGCAGGCAGCAGACCTGCCTTACTGAAGGCAGAGGATACAACACTCCCAAGCAGGGTGTATCCACTGTGTTTTTTTGAACAATAGGTTTACCATATTTATACCTACTACGGAGCATGCACAGTGAATTAGCTCACCACGCAGTTCACCCACTTTAGTGTAATACTCAGTTTCACGAGCCTGTCTTGGATCGCTGTTGAAATAACATCGTATGTACTCCTTTGGAAATTTCAGTGACCTCGTGAGATATCACGGCGTTTGTAGCAGGCAGCAGACCTGTCTCACTTAAGACAGAGGGTACAATACCCCTAAGCAAGCTCCATCCACCGTGTTTTATCAACAGATTTCACTATATCTGTACCAACTACGGAGCATGCACAGTGAATAGCTTATCACGTAATTCACCTACTATAGTGCAGGGAAAACGTCACCACGCATTGCCTTCATATTGAAGCTGTATACCTACAGCGGAATTGACATCACTTTCTCAGAGCTCCACTATTTACACTCTATATATTGCAATCATATGTACTCCGTTGGTAATCTCATAAACTTCTTGAAATACCAGTGTATCTGTAGCAGGCAGCAGATCTGCTTCACTTTAGGCAGAGGGCATTATACCCCTATACAAGCGCTATTTACTGTGTATTGAGCAACAGCTTCATTATTTTCTACCTACTACGGAAGATGTACAGCTAATAGCTCCCCGCAATTTTTACTTACCTTAGTTTAGGAAAACATCCTTAAGCATTGCTC
>NC_134483.1:392055929-392063429 GCF_040206685.1 Ascaphus truei | reverse complement strand
CACCCAACCTCCCACCCACTCACCATCTCCTGCCCACCCACCCACCCACTCACCCTCTACCACCCACCCACCCACCCACTCATCCTCTCTCGCCAACCCACCCACCCACTCACCCTCTCGCCCACCCACCCACTCACCCTCTCTCATCCCACTCACCCTCTCTAACTCACCCTCTCTCTAATGCTCTCCCGCCCAACCACCCACCCACCCTCTCCCCCTCTCTCTAACGCTCTCCCGCCCACCCGCCCACCCACCCTCTCCCCCTCTAACCCACCCACCCTCTACCCACTCACCCTATCCCGCCCACCCACCCACTCACCCTCTCCCACCCACCCACTCACCCTCAACCCACCCCCTCTCCCGCCCACCCATCCTCTCCCCTCAATCTCCCCCTCTCCCAACTCACCCTCTCCTGCCCACCCACTCACCCTCTCCCGCCCACCCACTCACCCTCTAACCCCTGCCCACCCACTCACCCTCTCCCGCCCACCCACTCACCCTCACCCACCCACCCACCCTCTACTCACCCTCTCCCGAACTCACCATCTCCCGCCCACCCACTCACCCTATCCCGCCCACCCACCCACTCAGCTTATCCCGCCCAACCACCCACTCACACTCTGACCCACTCACCCTCTACCGCCCACCCACGCACACACACACACACACACACAAGCGGTCTGACAGAAGTATTCTCTGACTTCCAGTGTCTGCCGCTGCTACAGCATAACTCCTCCCTACCGCCCTCCTGTCCCACTCCTGTCCCATTCGCATGGTCCTCTTCTCCCTCCGCCACCACTGCTGTCCTCTGCCGCTGCCGAGCTTCGCTGCAGGATGCCGTCCCTCTCTCCCTCCGCTGCCGGCTGCTGACCTCCGCTATATATCCATACATACATATACATATATACATACAGTATATATAAATAAAATAAAATATATATATATAGAGTTCTTCAGTATTTATTGATACCTTGTTTTTTATTTGGACCAACAATTTGTGTCATGGGACAAGCTTTCAAGAGTTTTCCTCTTCCTCAGGTCAAGCAATACCATAAATATATACGCACATAAACATGCGCACACACAGTGTATATGTGTGCGTGTGCGCATGTTTATGTGTGCGTGTGCGCATGTTTATGTGTGCGTGTGCGCATGTTTATGTGTGCGTGTGCGCATGTTTGTGTGCGTGTATATGTGCGCATGTATGTGTGCGTGTGCGCATGTATGTGTGCGTGTGCGCATGTATGTGTGCGTGTGCGCATGTATGTGTGCGCATGTATGTGTGCATGTGTGCATGTTTGTGTGTGTGCGTGTGTATGTGTGCTTGTGCGCATGTATATGTGTGCGTGTGCGCATGTATATGTGTGCGTGTGCGCATGTATGTGTGCGTGTGCGCATGTATACGTGTGCATGTTTATGTGTGCGTGTATGCATGTTTATGTGTGCGTTCGCATGTTTATGTGTGTGTGTGCGCATGTATGTGTGCGTGTGTGCATGTATGTGCGTGTGTGTATCTGCGTGTGGGCATGTATATGTGTGCGCATGTATGTGTGCGTGTGTATATGTGTGTGTGTGTGCATGTATATGTGTGCGTGTACGCATGTATACGTGTGTGCATGTTTGTGTGTATATATATGTGCGTTTGCGCATGTCTATGTGCGCGTGTGCGCATGTTTGTGTGTGTGTGTGTATATGTTTGCGTGTGCGCATGTATACGTGCGTGCATGTATATGTGTGCATGTTTATGTGTGCGTGTGCCCATGTTTGTGTGCGTGTATATGTGTGCATTTATGTGCGCGCATGTATGTGTGCGTGTGCGCATGTATGTGTGCATGTGTGCATGTATGTGTGCGTGTGTGCATGTATGTGTGTATGTGTGCGTGTGCGCATGTATATGTGTGCGTGTGCGCATGAATACGTGTGTGCATGTATATGTGTGCGTGTGCATATATGCACATACAAACACATACATACACACCTACAGTAAGCTCTGCAGGGTCCTGTGCCTGCAAAATGTCTCTGTAAAGTGCTATGTAAAACTAGCAGCGCTATACAAGAACAAGCCATTATTAATTTTAATAACACACATTGAATTGTACACATTCACATAAAATTAAATATACATATTGTTTACAGTATTATATATACAGATTTGATTTTAAATGAGTTGTTAATATTTAACATTAACTACACACGTGCAATGGAATAAGGTTTAATGAATTAATTCTGAGCTACTCCTTTTCTGCTGCTGCTCTGTCAGTTCTGGGGGAAGATCATGTGACCAGGCAATGACTGATACATTTGTACTCATGCACGTGCACGGCTGTGGTGGGGGCAGGACTCACAAAGGGGTGTGCCAGAGCCTGTTACATTAAAGGAAGGGGTTGTGCCTTTCTAAAGGGTTGCTATAGAAACAAAAATGCTCGTTACATTAGAATACATAAAAAATTGTCTTTCAAAGTTGTTTAAAAAAAAAAAAAGAAAATGCTACAAGTATTTTCTCACAGTACAGAACGGATTTATTAAAAAAACCACACATGCAGGATATTGACTGAACTGCAGCTTTAATGGATCTTATTCATCAGCTGTGTTTTACTTCGCTGCTCGCAATATTATTGGATAATGTGATTTACCAGCGTACTTTTAAACCCTTAACGGACGTTATTACATCAAGCTCCCGGACGAAGCAAGGGCGCGAAACGTACGCCAGGGTTGTGTTTGTTTGCACTCCCCTTGGATCCCCCACACTTCAGTGTGAACCCCTGCTGGACACCCCAATCTGCAACCTATACCATTCCAGGATTCCTCCTAAGGACTTTCATTGCTCTGCAAACATATGATAACTTGCAAGTATACTCTGCATTTGCTTTTTGCTTGTGTTTTTCAGGCTATGTGTTGCATCATTGTGGCTGATCAAGTGGTTAACTGAGTGGTACAGTACTGCATTAGGGGTTAAATCCTTTGTCAGCAGTTATTTGGTCACAGTATTTAGCTACAGTACCTTACATAGAATTCCCCACTGACCGGCCGGTCTATACATTGCTTAGCAGGTTAAACATTTGTTTTTCTTGCTCTACAAATCATATATGGTTTATGTGTGTTCCATATACTGTACACATATTATATTACAGTAATCTCATTCTATGTTAAGGTCAGACTTTATGGCGTAGGGATACCTTGGGGACTTATCTTATTTTGTGTAATTCATATTTTTCTAATAAATCAATTTATATATCACCTTTGCTTGGGTGCTCTTATAGGGACCCTTTTTCTTTGCTGGTATTAATTTATACTTGTCCCTAGCACCGTCATTAGGCTGTTATTTTTATCAGTGTACCTACTTTTGATTTGAACAATTTTGTATTATTTATCTAGTTAGTCGCAGGCTTTAATTGTGTTGTTTTGTGGTCTCAGATTTTGTGGTCTCAGATTCTCTCAGCAAGGTGAGTTCCATTGCTAGAACCACTTTGCTTGAGAAATCTAAAAATAAACTACAAAAAGGAAAACGTTCAGGATATGACATCCCAGCAACATACACAGGGACGGAGAGATCGATTGCGAGGTTTATTACCACCTATAACCAGTCATCAAGATCCATTAATAGGATATTGAATGATCATTGGTCCATTCTCAAGTGTGATCCCCATTTAGGACCTATCCTGCCGGATAGAGCTACTGTTACATATAGGAAGGCTAGAAGTATAAAAAGTATATTAGCTCCCACTAGGCTCAAGTCTTCCTCAATTTGTGATACTACTAAAAATAAGGGACCATTGGGAAACCATCCCTGTGGCCGCAGTCGATGCATTACATGCAGGCATCTTTTGAATAATACTCATGTCTGTTCCCAGAGTAGGGGCATCACATATGCCATCAGTAGCTCCATCACTTGTCTTAGCACTTATGTTGTGTACCTTATACAATGTGGGTGCAGTCTAAAATATGTTGGACGCACCACGAGAACATTGGGTACGCGCTTCATGGAACACAGGAGAAATGTCATTAAGGGTCTCACTAACCATAGTGTCTCTCGACACTTTAAACTATTTCATCAACAAAATCCCAAAACCATGCAGATTATGGGAATAGAGACCATTTCTCCTTGTGTTCTAGGAGGCGACCGATTCAAGACACTTTGTAGGCGGGAAACCTTTTGGATTCACCAATTGGGCACCCTTAATCCTGGGGGACTGAATGAGTGTTTAGACGTTAGTACTCTAGTCTGATCATTCCTTGGATGTCTCTTCCTGTTCTCTTCCTCTGCTTCTCATTCCATCCTTTGTCTGCATCTCCTCCTGAGATTCACCCCCCTTCCTTGCCCCCCCCCCTTCCCCCCCCCCCCCTCCCCTATCCCACACCTCCACCCGTCTGGACAATGGATATATTTATGAAATTATTTTTATTGGCACATTTAGGTGGTCCAATTTAAAACAGGATCATTATAGGGTTGAATAGATTATAATAGGTGATATATTTTTAATATTAATTTTCACATACACTTTTATAATTATCGTATAGCACCTATATTATATTTAATATTCATTTAAATAGGCACTCACCTTATTATGGCCATTTAGGGCCTGGATAGTAAATAATGGGGAACGATACTTATACACTTCTGTCCCTATTACTTTAAAAACTAAAAAATTAAAAAATTACAAATTTAAAAAATTAAAAATATATAATTAATTCTAACAAGCACTCACATAATAGTTCCCCGGGACCTGGCCTTGTTTGTGGCATACAGACTCCAGACTGATGGTTTTTTAAAATGATTAGTATTTTCCTATCGGGATCATATGACTTATTGTCAATATTCAAGTCATTCACACACTCATTAGAGGCAAAAATTTGCACTTGATTATGTGTGATTGGGAATATATATATATTATTGCACTTTCTATTTTATGGTATATGATATCTTGTGATCCTTTGTTTTACAGTAACCATATGTAGTATTAGCCTATATGTAGGTCATCCCTCTCTATATATTAGGTGAAGTTAAGTATTATTTACTGATGCACCTTATGGAATATCATAATAGAATCCATACACACATTAATTCATTTGAGAGGTTGTGATTTACATGTAGGCTGAATGTTTCCCTCTGGTTTTATCCCTTTAGGACTTTTGTCTTGATGAATTTGGCCTTGATGAATTATGTTATGCCAGTCTATGTGTAATATAAATCTAATATACATTTATGGATTTTTTATATAATGATTTCTTTTATTAATGAGCTTGTATGTATATGTTTTGTATACTATGTGTCATCTATCCAAAATGCAATACGATGTAGACTGGTATTTAGAGTTAAATTTTGCTTTCTCCTCCGATCCTTTTAGGGTTAATTACCTGTATTTTATGTAAGTATAAGTGTGCATATATATGTGTGTAGCAGCACGAAAAACGAATGCAGCTGAGTAGGGGAGGAGATTTTCTTTAATTACCACTCTGAGGTTGTATATATAATACCGGACCTCCCCTTCTTATGACATCCCTTTGAGAAAGTTAGCCGTGACTGACGAAACGCGTCAGGGAGCGTCGTGACGTCAGACGCAGAGACATTGGAGTCCACACCAAGCGCTGGAGCGTATTGATCCAGGCACGAGTGCTAGAGGCAGCATTACACGGGACCTCTTTCTTGGACATTTTCATAGCTTACCTGCTTTGTGAATCTGCTGGGACGGTGCTCCATTACCAACGGAGCCTGGGACGGCCCCTGAAGCCTGCAGTTTGACCGGATGGTGCTACCAGCCCTGGAACCTGCAGTGACGTTGCCCCTTACCAACGGAGCTTAGGAGTGCCCCAAGAGTCTCAGCTAAACCGGATGGTGGTGATTATGTATATCACATATGCTTGATTTTAATGCATTTTTTGTAAGTGTGTTTTTTACCCCCCTCTCTCCCCCTCCCCCCTTCATTAAAACTTTTATACGCTATGGGCGTGCGCTCTCTCCTCTTTTTTTCTTTTTAGATACCCTGTGGACATGGTTGGTCCATACTGAGAGCTGCCGGAGACCCTGCATACCAGCACCTATACTTTTCATTGGACTATTCGAGGACTGGTTTATCCTTTTTTGCTTTTTATATTATAATATTTTATTGTTCATGTTTTTGTGGGCCTGATATCATTATAGGTCCACATTATTATTATATGTGTATATATGTATTGCTTATGTAATTAAGACATTTACATCATATCGTTATAGCACATATATTTTATTGTATATGTTCCTTAGAGGCGCAGCTTATCTCCCTGTTGTTTGTTATATATATATATATATATATATATATATACAGTGTTCGACAAACCTATACATTTGCTCGCCCCGGGCGAGTGGATTTAACCCCCGGGCGAGTAAATATTGGCCCAAGCAGCACACGTTTGGTACTAGGTGGCGAGTAGATTATTTTGTGTGGTGAGTAGATTTTTTGGTGATTTGTCAACCACTATATATATATATATATATATATATATATATATATATATATATATATATATATATATATATATGTAAAACTGTACATAATACCGTGCTCCTCCCTATAGAAGTTTGCTGCTTGTAAAAAGATAGGCATTACATATAGAAAAACAAAAAGAATGATTCCTGCGCTCCTACCAACTGTAAAATGGGTAAACAGCGAGTTAACCCACCAGGCGCTCAGAAAATGTAGCTGCAGCTGTGAACTGGTGTTTGAACAACATTGAGTATGGGTAATGAACGCCACTATCCCCCAGTGTAGTCTTTATAAATGTAAATCTCTGCAACTGGCTAGCCGTAAGCACAATGAAGTTAGAGAAAACATAAAAGGAGATAACTCACAGCTGGGGGATGTAATGAAGTGGCTGGTCTATCCTCCTTCATGGAAATGCTGCATGTCCCTCTGCTTGCGATATTTCTTGATGAAATGATCCTCTCACGTCGCCAGCACTCTCTTCAGCCGCCAACCCTGCATCCGCTCGATCGCGGTGGGTGGTCACCTGAACGGCGGCAGTGCCGGTACTTCCGGGTGTAGCAGGGGGACGCAGATGCACCAGACACAGCCCGGCGTGCAGGCAGCAGGCACCGGAACAATAGAAATCCTCCTGAGGGAGGTCTGTACGCTGCACAGCCGTGGAGTAAAAATTTCAAAGAAGGCTGATCAGTGATTCATGAGAAACTTTAATGAAACAAAGTGCAAACGGATCCTCTTGACGCGTTTCGGCCCGTCAGGCCTTTGTCAAAAGAGTGATCCGTTTGTGACAACATGATGCATATATAGCAAGTGCAAGCTGCAACACCGTACAAAAACTGTACATAATACCGTGCTCCTCCCTATAGAAGTTTGCTGCTTGTAAAAAGATAGGCATTACATATAGAAAAACAAAAAGAATGATTCCTGTGCTCCTACCAACTGAGCTAAAATAAAATAATTATCTCATGAAAAAGGGTTATTTAGATAAAACCTTTGGCCAAAGCATTTATAAGCTTGCATGCCATAGCATAACCGTATGCAG
>NC_134483.1:391981902-392055729 GCF_040206685.1 Ascaphus truei | reverse complement strand
TACTGACTGACTGACTGACTGGGTAGGTGACTGACTGACTGGGTAGGTGACTGACTGACTGACTGGGTAGGTGACTGACAGACTGACTGGGTAGGTGACTGACTGACTGACTGGGTAGGTGACTGACTGACAGACTGGGTAGGTGACCGACTGGGTAGGTGACTGACTGAGTGGGTGACTGACTGGGTAGGTGACTGACTGGGTAGGTGACTGACTGGGTAGGTGACTGACTGGGTAGGTGACTAACTGGGTAGGGTGACTGACTGACTGGGTGGGTGGGTGACTGACTGACTTTGGGTGGGTGGGTGACTGACTGACTGACTGGGTTGGTAGGTGACTGACTGACTGACTGGGTGGGTTGGTGGGTGGTAGTTGACTGGGGTGGGTAGGTAGGTGACTGACTTTAGGTGACTGACTGAACTGGGTGGGTGGGTAGGTGACTGACTGACTGGGTTGGTGGGTGTGTAGGTTACTGACTGACTGGGTGGGTTGGTGACTGACTACTTGTGGTCTCTCTCTCCCCCCCTACACACACACACAACACACACACACACACACACCACACACACACACACACACACACACACGTCGCTGCGGGTCACGGGTGGCAGTGAGGGATCCGGACACAGGGGAGAGAGGAGTGGGGGGGCTAGTGATGCGGGCTGGGTCACTGGTGTGTCAGACACGCCGGGACATGGGGACAGCGGCAGCCTCAGCTCAGTGGCTGTCGGTGAAGGAGGAGACCATCTTCTCACGATGACCTGATCCGGGTCACCGACCTGGCGGAGCTGCCATGCAGGGTCACGGAGTCTGGGGACACGGAGTTGGAGGTGAGATCGGGACGTGAGTGGGGAGATTTGGGGTGTCAGGGGGGAGATTGGGGTGTCAGTGGGGGTCACGGAGGCCAGGAGAGATTGGGGTGAGGGGGGGGGTCACGGAGGCCGTGAGAGATTGGGGTGAGGGGGGGGTCACTGAGGCCGGGAGAGATTGGGCTCTAGAGGGGGTGTCACAGAGGCCAGGAGAGATTGGGGTGAGGGGGGGGGTCACTGAGGCCAGGGAGAGATTGGGGTGGGGGGGGAGGTGGCGAGTTGCTCGATGGAGGGGAGGCGACAGATGCCCTGCAGGGGGCCTGAGGCAGACAGGCGCGGACGGGGCTGGCTGCTGGAAGGGGGAGGAGTGAAAGCCGCTGAGGAGGGAAAGTATAGTATTACTGAGAGGTGGGGAGGAGCGAAGGCACTGCTCAGAGAGCCAGAGGTGGGGTAATCTCCCCCAACAACATGAACCCGCCTCCGGCTTTTTTTTTTTTTCTCCAGCGCGATCACGGAAAAACAGCAACGCGAGCGCGGGAAATTAAATATGAAAAAAATGTTTATTCAAGTACATGGATTACACGAAAAAGATACAAAGATGAAAACAGTCCCCAAGGAATCCCTACAGCTATAGAAAATACACAACATAGAAAAGCAATTGCTATACTCCTAGATCTATGTGTGATAAGATCAGAGTAATACTACCCAGGAGAAAAATGAACTCCTGAGATGTATGAAAAGACAGGCCGGTCAGAAAGTATAAAGCTGTGCGTAGTGAACTATACACTGCATATAATATTTATTGCCAATATAGTACCACCTAGGTCACCAGAACAAGCAAATAAATATGTGAAAAAATACCACTGTAGAAATATATGAGCACTATATATACTTGCAAATAATCAATGAGGTCTGTCCTGTGGTAAGATCCTGAATGGCATGGATTGCAGAAAATCTCTTGAAAAAAGTTCACATCAGATAAGGGGGATCGTAGGGAAGTGCACACAAAGACAACCCCGATGCGGCGTTTCGCACCCTAGCTTCTTCTGGGGGCTTAATAAAATAGCATCCAAATAAGGTTTAAATGGATGCAAACAAATTATGTAAACCAATAGGGTTGCGAGCAAAGGGCATGCACAGCTGATGCAAAAGCTACAATTTATCAATGCACAGTGAGAATATAGTGGAGCAAGCACATTGTGTAAACGTGACTGCTATTGGTTAATGTCGGGCGTTGCTCCAATCAGAGGAGCCCCGCAATGGCAGTGAATATCTAATGAGCTGCCTGTGACGTATCCACGAGGTAAGGCGCGTCATCGTTGCAGGGCTTACACTTCCCGACGTGTCATCCGAGGGGGTTGCTCTCAGTTGTAAACAAAGCCGCAATCGATCGTGATTGGCTCCGTTATCGTCAGTGCACTCGCGACATCCACATTGTGCGAGTACGTCACTGCCACGAGCAGAGTAGCAGCACGAACAGCTGCACACCGCCAAGAAGAGAAGCCGACATCTGTGGAATCTCACTGCATGAGATCTTGCCTAGCTCAAAAAATATATATAATAAAACCAGACGGGCGAGGGAAAAATATAGATTAGCAAGTGTAAATATCAGAGATTTTTTTGCAGAAAATATCCACTGCACAAATAAATGACAAATGAGTACAGACTCATCATGTACTTATATAATATATAATATAATATATTATACATGTTCTGACTGAATGACTTTCATAGAAAGAGAAGGAGCACACATGGGTTAAGGGGCCATATAGAAATAAATTAATTGATAAAGTGAAAACCAGCGAATGTATAAAATAATAATAAAAGTGTATATCCCTTGTGAAGTGAGTAAAACATTCCATTCATATGAATTTGCAATAAATAAAAATGTTACTCATATCATATAAATTGATACAGTATATTGATGAAAACATAAAAATAATAATATTACATAACATAATAATAAACACACCACAAAATAAATATAAGTGTATAGTAGATGCAAATATCAAAATGTATCGGATATATTGCATTAATATAACAAGATTTTATTGTATGTGTATTCAAATTATTAAGACCATTAGAAAATAAAAATAATAATCAATTTAATTATAGTTAAATTAAAATGACATAATGAAAAAAATATATAAATTAAATAAATTACAAATTATTATTATAAAAAAAATATAAGTGATTAAGGTTGTATAAGTAATAAACAGCGCCCCTAATAAGTGCGGCAGGTAGAGACAAAAAGAGAGCATTCCATAAATTACAGAAACATGGCATAACCAGTATATTCATTAAGGCCATTGTGAAGGAGAGTGCCTAATGTGTAGATCCACCGGCACTCACTCTGCAGGAGGCATCTCTCCAAGTCTACCCCCCCCCCCCGCAACCCCAGTGAAACCTGATCAAAAGCAAAAGGTGATAAAAGAGCTGGATTTGAGTCATGGAAGATTTTAAAGTGTCTTGCCACTGTGGTTATTTTTTTGCCCCTGAGATGATCCTGCTCTGCATTTTTTATATTTCTAACATGTTCGAGGACGCGAAAGCGAACCTCTCGCGTCGCCATCCCAATATATGTTTTAGAACACGGACATGAAAGGTAGTATATTACTGCCTTACTCTTACAATTGAGAGGTATTCTGATCTGAAATCTCCTTGAATTCTGTGTGTTCAAAAAAATAGATGTATTCATCATATATTGGCATGCCGAACATGTTTTGCATGCTAGAAATCCAGGGATCATCCTTTTGGAGAGGATGTGGGTAGCTCTGTCAATGCTGTAATGGCTCCGAACCAATTTAACTCTTAGGTTCGGAGCTCTGCGGCTTACCAGATCAACTGATTACCCTAAAATTTGGCATAGATCCGGATCGGATCGCAACATGTGCCAGTGTTTCTGGATCGCCATGCGGTAACTCTGCCAGTTCTTGTCGTATGTAGCAATGAACCAGATTTTTTTTGTCCGGTTCCATTCAATTGTCCTTCCCTGTAACCAGAAGAGAAGATCGAAGCCTGGCCTCACTGATCCCCCTAGCCCATTTAATCGAAGTCCTGCTATACCCTCGTTGTAAGAACCTTGATGTAATTTCATTAGCTCTGTGGGTGTAAATTGCTTGTGTAGAGCAATTTCTCCTGAGTCTCAGGAACTCTCCCACTGTGATCCCTTTGTCTGGTGGAACGGATGACTGCTACTTGCGTGAAGGATGGAATTAGTAGCTGTTACTTTACGGAAAATATCCATTTCAATGTATCCTTCCCCACTGAGAGAGATCCTGAGATCCAAGAATTCCACTGATATCTGGCTCGAAACAGACGTGAGCTTGATGTTAAGTGAGTTCTTGTTGAGACCATCGACGAACACCTCAAACTCACGAGACGTGCCATCCCAGAAGATAAGAATATCGTCGATGAATCTCAACCAGAGAATCACATGCTGTGCCATAGAATCCACATCATCTTGAAAGACCACCTCCCTTTCCCATAGTCCTAAAAATAGGTTGGCATAGGATGCACCCATCGCCGTTCCCCTGATTTGTAAATAATATTGGCATTTGAAAAGAAAATAATTATGGGTCAAAATAAATTGTAATAGATCCAAGAAAAATTCTACCACCTCAGGGGCCAGGCCTTCCCTCGATAGGAAGTACCGTGCTGCTCGTAAACCATCACCATGATGGATATTGGTGTATAATGATTCTACATCACATGTAGCTAGCACAGTACCCCCTCAAGGGCGACCTGGTCCAATCTGAGGAGCACATCTGATGTGTCCTTCAGATGAGATGGCAGTGTTTCAACAATGGGGATTAAAAATTTGTCAAGGAAACGGCAGATAGGCTCACACAGCCCCCCTATGCCAGACTCTATAGGACGTCCTATGGGCGGGAGGGGTCCTTGTGGATCTTGGGCAGCATATAAAAAGTAGGAACTACCGGGAATCTAGAGATCAAGGCCGAACTCTGTTTGGTGGTAATGATGCCCTGTGAAACAGCCTCCATGATAAGTTTGTCTAGGTTATGTTTGAACCTGTTCGTGGGGACGCCTGGGAGAATACGGTAACAATTTTTGTCCCTTAACTGACGTAAAGCTTCCCATTCGACCATATTCTTAGGCCACAGGACAACATTCCCACCTTTGTCCGAAGGCTTGATCTCCAGGTCCCTAAGTTCCCGCGTTACATATATATATATATATATATATATAATATATATGTATATATATATATATATATATATATATATATATGTATATATATATATATATATATATATATATATATATTATATATATATATATACCATAATACTGAGTTAAGTTATGGTGAGTAAAAAAAGTGACAAAAACCCTCCATAGCCTCTTTTGCATACCCAGTTAAATCAACCCCACACTGATGAGACTCATCAAGGTTGAAACAGCTGTCTGTGGGTCGTTTTCTGGGTATGCACCTTAACCCTGGCTGTGCTCAAAGCTGTGACCATGCAGCAAGCTTAAGCCTTTAGGGAACCATGTTAAAAATGGTTATTGAGGCAAAAAGTGACACTGTGTGCTCATTTGCATGTCATTTCCCAGAATCCCTTGCTGCAGTGGAAGTGCTGTATGCTGGGTGATAATGGGGAAAGGCGGGGTTGCAGACCTGCCTAAGACATGCAGATGAGCATACAGTTGTATTTGCATATATATATATATTATATATACTATGAAATTTACATGCAATTGTCAGTTCTATGTGAATGCAGAAATGGTAGGTCATACAGTACATGGCAATTATTATTTGGAAAGCCCTTGTTAATTAATTTCTTACCTACAGATGCAGTGGCCGTTATTCGAACATTTCACAGAGCCGTTTTCATGTGCTCTGCTGTATTCCACGTTGCATTCACACCGCCAATCACACCAGGCACACATGTTTATCGCGGTTGCTTTGTTTGAATTTCATGGATTCTGTTTCTTTGGGTGCAATTCTTCACTTATCCGTGGCAGAAATGAATGAATTGTAATGTGTCCACTACTGTGCTACTATGCCAATTTCAGGTGTTTAAAAACCAGAACACTAAAATGCCTTTTTCTGCACTCGCATCTTAAGGCGGAAGGTTGGAAGAATCATGCGCCATGACATGGGTATTCCGAGGTATACAATGCGTGAAATGTTCGAATAACAGCCGCTGCATCTGTACTAAGTGACCATACAGGCAGTCATAATGCTGCAAAATACACGGACTCTGTTTTCCTCATCATTGAAGCGTGTACTTCTTGTTTTTTCTATACGCTTCTTACATGCAGGTGCAACCACTAAGGTCTCCTGCTGCTGACTGCCCTCCCCTTTTTCCAATGGAAGAGACGGCATGAAACTCTCACCTGCACTCACCCCACCACCTCCAGTCACCCCACCACAACACCAGCACTCAAAAAACAGTCACCACACGATCACTCCCCTGACTCACACGTGCACTCAGGCCTACTCCCACTCTTCCCGGCTATACTTATATCAATCACAAATAAACAACAAATATCTTAAATGACACACTCTCAATCAAATTTCACTCACAAGACAAAAATTTGGTAAATAAAATAAACAACAGATGACAATACTATCAATATTCAAAACCACTGCAGCAAAATCAAATCCTCCAAACGCCCAGCTCTGTCTGTCTCTCACTCCCAACAACACAGAGAAAGATTAGAAGGAATACAACATTCGACTAATTGTTTCTCTCGCGTGATTCTCGTCCACTGTGGCAAAAGTTTTAACAACACGCCACGCGATTTCCTAGTTTTTACGGACACGATCAGCACGCCGCTGGCTACTAGTCATTTTTTTGCAAATGTTGCTATCACTGGCATTCAGGGCTTTCTGCATACCGTGACAGCAACACTGTCAAAAATGGAGATTTAAAAACCCTGCCGATTTTTTCTATCAGGGCTTAGTGCATTGGCCCCTTGATCTCTTCCCTCTATCTTGAGGTACTTTCTATCACTAGAGAAGTTGAAAGACAACATATTAAGAAATGAGAAAAAGACATAGGTGAACAGCAAGAGCTGTAAGACTGGATAGACATTTGGAATAATATCTAAAAAATATTGATCAATACTCAGATAAAAGAAAACATCTATAAGATGGTGTTTGACTCTCTAGAGCAAGGGAGCGCAATCTTTTTTCCCTGTGCCTCTGCTAGCTTTCCCCCTCTCCTCGCACCCCCCCCCTTTCCTTGATTCAGACGTCCTGGCATCATGACATCACATTGTCAAGGCAACATGATGTCACATGAGCCCGCGGCATCATTTGACGCCATGTTGCCATGGCTATGCATCACCAGGAGTGTCATAATTAAGGTAAGTAAGGTTCACAGAGGCCCTGCAACTCCTGATGCATTCATTTAAATGCCTTCAGGAAGCGCGGGGCCTCTTTAAACCATGTGTCCTCCGCAGCGAGTCTCGCGCACCCCACTTTTCCGCACCGCTGCTCAGAGTACATACAGATGAAACTCTTGGTTCCGGCCCTCTCGCTTTTCAGGTCACATATGGCATCCTCCCCCGCTTCTCCCCTGCATCACAAACATTCTTCATTTTTACGCGATTTACCCGTAACTTGAAAGAGGGCAGAAAAGGAAATTTAGCGTTGTCTGCAATACCGGCCAGAAATGCAAGTCAGTGATCGCGAGTTATTGTGTCTTAAAAATCTAACTGCAATGCAACCCATCACTTATTCCCATTCATGTGCACATGATCCAATATCACACAGATGTATGTACTTCAAATGTAAGATAATAAAAAATGCACAAATGCGCACCAGGGATTAGTGGAAGGTAATTTATTACAAATACACAAAAACTGAGGGGATCCAACCCCACCTCAGAACAGCTGTGCAGCTGGACGGCTAAGTACTACCAAGGAGAACACCTAATGGTGACTAAACCCTAAGCTGCACAGTATACAAATACAGTTAAATTTATATAAAAAACATGAAAGAAAAAAACAAACATGAAAACAACCTATCAACAGATTTGTATAGAAACCGCCATAGGGTTGGGCACTGGCAAGGGGAAACGGACACTCACACTGAGACAGTCATCAGACTCGCGGTGTCTGCACAGGATCCGGATCTCGGCACCGCGGAGATGGATAAAACCGCCGCTGTCTCCTGCAGGCTCCGTCTCAGCTTACCAGCATACACGCGCAGGATGACCTGTCGTGACCTCTACGCATTTCGTACCAAGTACTTCGTCAGGAGGTCACGTACAGCGTCATCCGCGTGTATATATAGGCGGCAACTGATTGAAGAAACCAGCCCCCTCAGAGAAACACCCTTACTTTGCCTAATTGCTACGCTGATTGAAACACCTTGAAATAAGGTTACTAGGCAACAGGGTGTATGGCAACTCATGTGGGGGTGTGTGCAAGTATAAATTAATCATTGCACTCACCCCTATGAAAAAATACAGGAATAAAACCTCTAACAACATAAATGATATACTATGTAAACAAATCATGCTGAAACCTGTATATGAATAAAAGAAAAAAGAACAAATGATTAAATAAAAACAAATAAATATAAAAACATACATAAATGTTAATGCAAATAAATGTTAATCAATTCATTTTATTAAAAACGGAATACCTTATCTTAAAAAAGGAGTCAATTCAATTAATTCATTGAAACCATAGGGATGTCTGGTATGCATTTCATAAATCCAAAATTGCTCCCGTTTCAATAAATGATTATCTCTATTTCCCTGTCTACTACCTAGTGATACACTTTCAAGTCCCTTAAATTTAATACAACCAGGTTCACTGTTATGCACTTCTTTAAAGTGTTTCAAAAGCGGAGTTAATGGCATACCCTTTGCTATTATTTTTGGTATGTTTTATACATTTCTCAGGTGCTCTAACATGCGCATTTTAAACGGTCTTTTTGTCTTACCAATGTACTGTAAATTACAGCTACACTGTAAGGCATAGACCACATGCGTTGTCTGACAATTAATTAAACTTGTAATATTGTAGACCTTGTTAGTAACTCCTGATGTAACTGTTTTCCCTTGACAGATATGGTTACACGCTTTACACTTTCCGCATTTGTACGTGCCTTTAACTCCTAGGTGAGTTTTAATATCTCCAGATATGATGGCCTCTCTGGAGACTTGACTTGGAGCCAGAATGTGTTTAAGGTTAGGTGCTCGTTTGAACACTATCCCTGGTTTGGACTTTAGTTGGGGACCCAAAATGGGATCAGCTTTTAATATCCCCCAATGTTTTTGCAAAATGTTTCTAACATTGTAATGGGTATCACTAAATTGAGTAATAAATGCTGGGATTTGATTTTGTCTCTTCTCACTCTTTTTATGATGATATTTCATCAAAGATTTCCTAGGAATCCTTTCTAGTTTTTTGAGCGAAGAGTTTACTAAATCGCTATCATATTCTTTGTCTAGGAATCTTTTCTTTAAAAAGAAAGATTGTTCTTCATAATCCACAGCCTTAGAATCATTTCTCTTTAACCTGAGAAATTGATTAAAGGGAATATTTTGGACCCATTTCTTATCGTGACAACTAAATGGGTCTAAATATGAATTTACATTTGTAGCCTTAAAATGCGTTTTAGTATGTACAGTTTTGGCCTCAATGTAAATCTCTAAATCGAGATAATGAATGCTTACTGAGCTATTTTCACCACTAAATTTTAAATTAAAATCATTATTGTTCAGATTTGTGACAAACTCAAGATAGGAATCTTCTGTCCCCTCCCACACAATAATAATATCATCGATGTATCTCCTCCACAGCTTAAGCTGCGGAGGAGTACATTATTTAATTGAAATCTAAAGAGTAAAAACGTGAACACACAAAAAAGTATTTTTAGAGAATGAAATGTTTTATGTGCATAGATAATAAAGTAAAAATGAATAATACAAAAATACAGAGTCTCTTCTTCAAAATTTATAATGTTCTTTTATTTTTCTTCTTCAAACTGCCTGGTTCATGAACATCTTGGTCTGTAAAGAAAGAGACAATAATCAATATTAATAATCGCAACATACAGCAGTGGTGTCGTTGTGAAGCCTGGTTGAAATGCGTATCATAGCATTTCTGCACATGTGTGTCATTATGGAACCTGGTTGAAATGCATATGCGTGTCAAAGCATTTATGCACATACATGTCATGTCACTATGGAACCTGGTTGAAATGATGGGTGTCATAGCATTTCTTTTATATATTTTTTAGGTGCCCATTCACTTCCAATGTGGTTATCTATTTATTTATTTATAAAATATTTTACCAGGAAGTAATACATTGAGAGTTACCTCTCGTTTTCAAGTATGTCCTGGGCACAGAGTTAAGACAAATACAGTAATACATGTTTACAAATACAGTTACATAATGAGCAGGGTATACATTATATACAAGACATTGCATGCACAGTTAAAGATAATTTATATTATGGGCGAATGAAACAGTTACAGACCAGATTAAAATGTGTGACAGCCTTAGATTTGAAAGAACTTAGACTGGTGGTGGATGTAAGAGTCTCTGGTAGGTTGTTCCAGTTTTGGGGTGCATGGTAAGAGAAGGAGGAGCGGCCGGAACTTTGTTGAGCCTTGGGACCATGTACAGTCTTTTGGAGTCTGATCTCAGGTGATAGGTACTGCATGTGGTAGGGGTGAGGAGCTTGTTCAGGTATCTGGGTAGCTTGCCCATAAAGAATTTGAAGGCAAGACAGGAAAGATGAACTTTGCACCCAGACTCTAGTGATGACCAATCTAGTTCTTTGAGCATTTCGCAGTGATGTGTGTTGTAGTTGCATTGGAGAACAAAACGACAAATTGAATTGTAGAGGGTGTTAAGTTTGCTAAGGTGGGTTTGAGGTGCTGAGCAATATACTATGTCCCCATAGTAAATAATTGGCATTAGCATCTGCTGTGCGATACGTTTTCTGACCAGGAGACTTAGGGAGGATTTGTTCCTGTAAAGTACCCCTAGTTTGGCATAGGTCTTGGTTGTCAGGGTATCAATGTGCATCCCGAATGTTAAGTGGGAGTCAAACTATATGCCCAGGTATTTAAAAAACTAGTAACAGGAGTTAGGGTGGTGTTAGTGTTGGTTCTAATCTGGAGCTCAGTCGCTGGAAGCTTTAAAAATTTAGTCTTGGTCCCAAACACCATTGTTACAGTCTTGTCAGTGTTTAAAAACAGTTTGTTTTGGGATATCCAGTTTTCGAGTCTGAAAATGTCAGACGGAAGTATGTGTTGAAGGTCAGAGAGGCTATGGCTGTGTGCATATAGGATTGTGTCATCTGCATACATGTGTATTGAGGCTTCCGCACAAGCTGTGGGAAGATCATTGATGAACACTGAGAAGAGTAGGGGCCCCAGAACAGAGCCTTGCGGGATGCCACAGGTAATATCCAAGGGGTTAGAGTTAGAGCCAGAGATGGACACATGTCGGGATCTTCCTGATAGGTAGGACTGAAACCAGTTTAAAGCATGCTTCCCTATTCCAGAGCTCTGGAGTTTGTTGCACAGGATAGCATGATCAACAGTATCAAAAGCCTTTACAAAATCTAGGAATACTGCACCAGTAAGTTGACCCCGTTCCATTCAACACTGGATTTCATTGCAAACTTTTAGCAGGGTAGTTACGGTAGAGTGTTTGGGACGAAAGCCAGATTGGAATTGGCTAGGGAAATTTGTCTTGTTATAGTAATCGCTTAATTGGGAGTGGACACATTTTTCCATGACTTTGGATAGGATTGGGAGAAGGGAGATTGGTCTGTAGTTTGAGACAGTGTTTTTGTCCCCGCTTTTGAAGATTGGGCCAACTCTGGCAGCTTTCCAGGTCTTAGGGATATGGCCTGCAGACAGGATAGAGTTGACTATGGAAGCAATTGGTTTGGCAATGACTGGGGCACCAAGTCTTAGGAACCTAGATTGTAATAAGTCAGGTCCACATTGGCTGCTTAGTTTTAATTTGAGAAGCGCTTGTGTAATCTCCTCTTCGGATACTGGGCCAAATTGAAAATTGTGGGCAATGTTGGGAGAGGGTGGGGCTATAGGGGTACTCCCAGGATGAGATTCAGGTTTGTGGTTTGGGTTGCGTTTTGCTAATAAGTTAGTAGCACACCCCACAAAGTAATCATTGAATGCATTTGCAATGTCGGTGGGGTTTGTCAGAGTAATATCGCCCTTAGTGATATTACTTGGGTGTTGATGGTTAGAATGCTGGAATATGTTGTTGATAACCTTCCAGAAGTTAGTTGGGTTTGATGTGTTCTGGAGGAGATTGTCAGAGTAATATTGTGCTTTTGCATGCCTTGTTTGCCTTGTGCACATGTTCCGCAGGCATCTGTAGTGATTGAGATCCTTGGTTGTGCCAGTTATTTTGTGGCTTTTCCACAAGGCATCCCTGAACTTGTAGAGTGCTAAAAGGTCAGGTGTAACCCATGGAAGGTGGGCACGCCGTACCCTTATTCTGCGTAGTGGAGCATGGGTATCACAGAGTTTTAAGAACTCGGATTGGAAATAGTCGAGCGCAGAATCAGGGTCAGGAATTAAATCGATTCTGTGCCAAGGGCAGTTGGTAAAGTCAGACAGAAACTGTTGTGGGTTAAAGTTTCTAAATGTTCTGGTGAGGAGAACATTAGGGCGTGATTGGGGCGGTTTAATTTTCATTACACAGTATACTATTGCATGGTCAATGAAAATGTCAGGAAGGATGCCAGAGGATTGGATTCTGCTGGGATTTGAGGAGAGAATCCAGTCAAGCAAGGAATGGTTGTGCGATTTCAGGTTTGTTCGTGTGGGTTGGGAAATGAGTTGCGATAGGTTAAGCGACTTGATTTGTGTGTGGATTTTGTGGTTTTTAGGGTCAAGCCAATTGAAGTTGAAATCCCCTAGAACTAGCAGCTCACTCTTCTCATTCAGAGAGGAAATGGAGCCAAGAAACTGGGTGATATCAGTCAGAGATTGTAGAGGGGCTTTAGGGGGACGGTAGATGCCAGCAATCAGGACGTGCTTAGAGAAGGGGAGGCAGATTCTGCCAACTAGGATTTCAAAAGAGGTTGGCCTTGGGGGGCAATTTAACAGTGTCAATTGTAAGGTGTCTGCAATATATAATAAAACCCCTCCTCCTCTCTTTGACCTATCTCTCCTAGAAATGGAGTATCCCTGAATGGCAATATGTGCATCAGGAGTTTTAGGGGTTAGCCATGTTTCTGTAAGAACGATGGCTTTTCGTTTATGCATATGGCACCATACCCTTAATTCGTCCAGTTTGGGCAGCAGACTCCGGATATTTATATGGGCGACAGATAGCCCTTTTTGGAATTTGAAGGGGGTATTCTCAGGGGTATGGGACAGAGTTGAAGTGGGAGGACCTGGGTTAGGTTCAATATCACCTGCTAAAGAGAGTAATAGTATGAGTACAAGAGTAAACAACGCTGTGTAGTGCTCTAACACAGACCTGACCATTTGCTGGATAATGTGTATGAAAACATAATTCCAAATCCTTGAAGTGTCCCACGATTAATAACCCTTTAAAGCATCACACCACTTCCATTGCATCAATAAGCTGGAAGAGCAACATCCCTTGCTTGATGAATACTCACACTTGCTTGTGTCCAGTCTCATACATTGAATAGGATATCTGTGGTGTAAAAGGAGCAAATCACTCACTGTTAGATGGGTCTTTTGTGGGTCTTTTCTTCCATGGACGTGTGCTGCCTGTTCTCCAGGATATTCAGAGGTTTGATGAGGAGAGATGGAGCACTACAGGAAAAAACTGCTAGAGAGTTGTGTTCCCAATAAAAAGGTTTAATGGATTAGAGCATAGTACACAAAAAATGAGCCCTGGGGCCCCCACCAACGCGTTTCGAGCTTGCGCTCTTTCTCAAGGTGCATACCCTCTGGCAAATCCCCTTACCTGATATAGGTTCATTTTCCCGCCTTTCCTCGCCACTAACTCGTCGCTCAGTAGCGTCACCAGGAGCGCGCCATGTTGCCATGACGCCCCATGAGTCGCGCCGTCGCGCTGGGTAGAGTGGTGACGTCAGCGCGTCTTTGAACCACAACACCAACTTTATTTCTATCTCCTAACGAACACTAATAAAAAAACTTAAAACAACTTTATTGAACATTTTAATTATTAACAGTATACACTCTCCGTTCTCCACGAAGTGTGTATCTAAGGAAAACCTTATAAAAACAACTACAAAAGTATTAACACAATCCTTGGTAGTTAGTGATGTATTTTCTCTTTCTTGGAATGCCTCTATGTGACTTTTATGAATAATTTTAGTTAAACACAAGCATAGAACAAGAGACAGTGCAGGCATACATATAACCCAGAATTATAATTTATGATTATTTACAAAAGATTATTTTGATCTGTTATGCCCATATCTGCCTAATCTTTTAATTATGAAACAAAGTCACATATACAAAGAGTTTTTGTGATCCATACATGTCTAGAATCGCCAGATGTTTGAACCGTGGTGTTATGTATTATAAACCAATACAGCTAAACCCCGTTATAACGCGCCTCGTTATACCGCGATTCGGTTATAACGCGGTTTTCCCGTGGCTCCCGTTTTTAAAAAAAATAAAAAATAAATAAAAAAAAAAATATTTTTTTAAAAAATTTTTTTTACATTTTTTTTTTTTGCACACTGCACACACTCACTGCACACACACTGCTCATTGCTCACACTGCCACACTGCACACACACTGCACACTGCACACACACTGCTCATTGCTCACACTGACACACTGCACACACTCACTGCACACACACTGCTCATTGCTCACTGCCACACTGCACACACACTGCACACTGCACACACACTGCTCATTGCTCACACTGACACACTGCACACACACTGACCACACTCACGCACACTTACAGACACTCACACACACTCACACACACACACACACACACACACACACACTTACACACACTTAGACACTCACACACACTCACACACACTTACACACACTTACACACACTTAGACACTCACAGACACTCACACACACTCACACACACTCACACACACTCACACACACTCACACACACTCACACACACTTACACACTCACAGACACTCACACACACTCACACACACTTACACACACTTACACACACTTAGACACTCACAGACACTCACAGACACTCACACACACTCACACACACTCACACACACTCACACACACTTACACACTCACAGACACTCACACACACTCACACACACTTACACACACTTACACACACTTAGACACTCACACACACTCACACACACTCACACACACTCACACACACTCACACACACTTACACACTCACAGACACTCACACACACTTACACACACTTACACACACACTCAGACACTTACACACACTCACAGACACTTACCCACACTCACACACCCATATACACACACACACTTTCTCTCCCATATATACATACACACACACTCTCTCACTCTACACAGACGGGCCGCGACCAGCACCACCACCCGCTCCCCCCCCTCCTCCCGCGCAGGCAGCGGGAGCACCGGGGACAGCGGTGGGGAGAAGAAACCCCCCGCTACAACCTCCATGCAGGCAGCATGGTTCTGAGGTAAGCGGCGACCTGAGGGACATCCCCACTCCCATCTCCTGCCCCGCGGCCTGTCCCGCGGTGACAGGGTGAAGCGGGGACAGGAGGGACATCCCCGCTCCCATCTCCTGCCCCGCGGCCTGTCCCGAGGTGACAGGGGGAAGCGGGGACAGGAGGGACATCCCCGCTCCCATCTCCTGCCCCGCGGCCTGTCCCGCGGTGACAGGGTGAAGCGGGGACAGGAGGGACATCCCCGCTCCCATCTCCTGCCCCGCGGCCTGTCCCGAGGTGACAGGGGGAAGCGGGGACAGGAGGGACATCCCCGCTCCCATCTCCTGCCCCGCGGCCTGTCCCGAGGTGACAGGGGGAAGCGGGGACAGGAGAGACATCCCCGCTCCCATCTCCTGCCCCGCGGCCTGTCCCGCGGTGACAGGGGGAAGCGGGGAGCGGAGGGACATGCCCGCTCCCATCTCCTGTCCCGCGGGATGAATATGCGCTAAAGCGCGGCGGCCATTTTTTTTTCTCGCGACCCCGTTAGTAACGCGGTGGTCTCGGGGTGGACCCCGAGACCCGCGTTATAACGGGGTTTAGCTGTACTTTGTTTGTTTGCACATAATTCTATTTTCTTTTATACTGTGTATAATTATTTTAGTATTGGGTAAGATGATAATTGATATTGATTACACAGTGGGTTTCTTGGACTAAATGTAACAACACTACAAAGGGTGCCTTGTTATGAAAATTGATTATGACAATAAATTCACTTTTAACAAGGGATTACAAAAGTTACCGTGTATTGAAAAATAACAATAATTGACAATTCATTTTAGAAAGGGATTAAGATCCCACTCTGAATTTAACCCAAACGGAATTCTCGTGTTTAGGGTAAAAATCCAGAAGAGTTCCCTTTTGTCCAGTAAGTCCAGCCTATTGCCTCCCCTATAGGGTTTCTCAATATGTTCAATTCCTCTATATTTAAGTTTGGAAATGTCTCCATGTTTGCAGTTTGTAAAATGTAGAGATACAGGGTGTTAGACAGATTCATCATCATTAAGGTGTTACAAGTGTGAGTATTCATCATCATTAAGGTGTTACTCTTCTGGTTTATTGAACAAATGGATGTGATGTGTACAGTATAGATGGTCCATTATAGTGTGGGATATCTCTGGGAATGGATTGAATTCTTTATTATATTGCCACAACCAATATTGGTCAGGTCTATGTTAGAGCACCATACAGCTTTGTTTTGCTGAGATACAGGGTGTGTCAGATCTCCTTTTTTGATTAGTCTTATGTGCTCCCTCATCCTGATTTTTAATGCTCGTGTGGTACGTCCTACGTACTGTTTGCCACATCCACAGTCCAATAAATAGACTATAAATGTGGCATTACAGTTTATGAATGACTTGATGGGGTATGACTGTCCTGTATTAAAGGATACAAAGTTGTGTGACTGCATCATATAAGCACAAGATATGCACTTAAGACATTTAAAACATCCTTTAGGAAGATATTCCTTAGTGTTAGAACATGAGGATGAAAAGAGGCTTCTTGAGATATGGTTAGCTATTGTTTTGGCTTTTCTGAAAACAAAGCGAGGGCCTTCTCTATAAACTTCGTTTAATAATGGATCTGCAGACAAAACATTCCAGTGTTTCTTCACAATGTCTTTAATGTTATTTACTTGAATGTTATGTTGTGTGATAAAAACTGGATTGTTTGTTTCCCATTTGTTTTGACGGGTTAATCGATTTCTTTCTTTATTCAAGAGATCATCCCTATTCATGTTGCTCACCTCCTCTTGGGACCTTCTGAGGTTTAGACTAGGATATCCCCTCTCTTCAAATCTTTTTAATAAGTCATTTGCTTGAATTATGAAATCTTCATTTTTTGAACATATTCGCTTTAGACGTATTAGTTGTCCTTTTGGAATTGAATTTAGGAGGGGTTTTGGATGGCAGCTGTCAAATCTTAGATATGTGTTCCGGGAGTTTGTTTTTCTATATACATTTGAATTGATTTTCCCATCCATATCAATGAATAAAAATAAGTCCAAATAATGTAAGTGATGATAATCAAAAGTGTGGGTGAATTTTAAATTTAACTCATTGTGATTAAGGTGATTAATGAATGATAAAAGTGATTCTTCCCCTCCTTCCCAAATAAATATTAAATCATCTATGAACCGTCTATAAAACGTGATACAGTGTCGATAAGGGTTGTTATCTCCAAACACGTAGACCGACTCCCACCAACCTAAAAATAGGTTGGCATATGAGGGAGCAAAGCTGGTACCCATTGCGGTTCCACGTGTTTGGAGATAAAAAGTATCATCGAACAAAAAATAATTGTGAGTGAGTAAAAAATCTATACAATCTAAAATAAACGTGCTCTGTGTCAGTGAAAAGGTGGAGTGCTCAAAATAAGTTTTGACAGCTGCCATACCATGTTGATGATTTATGACAGTGTACAACGAGGTTACATCTAAGGAAACCCAGATGCAACCTGTTTTCCATTTTACATATGATAATTTATCAAGAAGGTCACCACTGTCTCTGATATGTGACGGTAAAGTTTGTACAAAATTCTGCAAATATTTGTCCACATATCTAGAGACACCATCTCCCAAAGATCCAATACTAGAAACTATTGGCCTCCCTGGAGGGGAGTCCAAAGTTTTGTGGATCTTTGGGAGATGGTGGAAGATGGGAATGATGGGATGTGTCTCGAAGAGAAAATCACACTCTTTTTGATCTAGGACCCCCAAAAGGGAACCCTCTTCTAAGAGTGTTTTTAGTTGCTTTAGAAACATGGGCGTTGGGTCGCCACGTAGCACAGTGTAAGAAGATGTATCAGATAACTGTCTGATTGCTTCTTTTTTATATTGTATCCTACTCTGTACTACAATGGCTCCCCCCTTGTCTGCACCTTTCACAATAATATTTTTATTTGTTTTTAAGTTTTGTAGGGCATCTCTCTCATCTTTGCTGAGATTATTGACCCTGCTCTGTAAGGGAGAAAGTTCAAAGGTATATCCCCTAGAGAGGAGGGTCAGGTCCCTCTCAACAAGTTTCTCGAATGTTGTAAGGCAGGGGCCCTTAAGATGTTTAGGATAAAAAGTAGATTTTTTCTTTAAACCTGATTGTTGTCTTCCTATAACATTTGAAAGATCAATGGTGTTAGTCATCTCATTATCATGTATTAGGGTATTCATATCCTGTATACAGCATAGTTCTCTGAATGTCAGGGGAGAGGGAGTGGGATTAGGATCTAGAGGTGACTCTGTGAAACTATCCTGGGCAAAGGGTGAATCATCCCTTGTCTCAGTGTCGTTCACAGGTTCAGTCTCTTCACCATCCTCATCTGCCGCGTCCCGTCCACCAAAGAAGCGTTTAAGACATATTTATTCAGGTCAATAATGACATCAAACAATTTACATTTGGATGTGGGTGCAAATTTCAACCCCTTATCCAGGACTGAGAGTTCTGCTTGGGAAAGTGGAATGTCAGTTAAGTTGATAACTCCTGTATGTTCAATTAAGAGTTCTTTTTCCTCTTTGAGGGATTTTTCTTGTTTTCTTTTCCTTCCTCTTCGCGTGTGTTTGTGCGTTCCCTGTTTTTTGAAGACCCAAAATATGTTTTTGATTGATATTCTTTGTTTCTGCTATCACTGTCCTGTGTGAAGTGTCCTGAACTTGTGGGTTCCCCTCTGGTTTCCCTCTGGGGTCTGGGATTGTATTGATCTCTATGTTGAGTCGTTGTGTGAGAGATTGCATCACTATCTGAGAAATCTGATTCCCCACTAGTTGTTTGAGAAAAAGAAATATTCTTTTTAAGTATTGATTTTTGTTGTTTGTCTGAATAATTCTTTTTGGGTGTGGATGAGTTGAATCTTTTTGTGGGTGCTGTTCTTTGCCACACATATACTTGATTATGAATATAGTCCTGCTTATCTCTCTCAAACTTTGTTTGTTTTTTCAACATAATTTCTTTTTCCATAATATCAATATTTTTTGACAACGATTCATCAAGATCATTAAAACCTTCCATGTCAATAAACTGTCGTAAATCCCTTTGTAGTATTTGTATATCCTTGTCCAATTGTGTTTTTTCTTTTGTTTTTAATTGTATAATTAGGTCCATCAAGGTAAATGAACAGCAATTAAGGGCGTCTTTCCAACTTGTTTCAAAGTCCACATTTATAAACCCAAAAGTGGGAGTTTTTTTGATACGTAATCCTCTTGGGATCCTTTTTGTTCTTACATAATTTTGTAGGGTGATGATGTCCCACCATGTGCGTATCTTTGATGTTAAAAGTTTTTCTAATTTTGTGAATTGAATTTTGAGGTCAGACACGTCCTCACAATTTGATTCCACCGTATTATCAAATACTTGTTCTGCTTTTTTTGCCCTTTTGGAGTTATCAGAGCAACAAAAAGCATACTGGGTAAACGTTTCATTTTCCGGTTCATTAACATCTGCAAATTCTACACTCTCTTGATCCATGTTTAAACCTTACACTTTTGATGTTCAGAAAAATAAATGAAAAATATTGTACTTGTATACAATGGGTAAAACACACTCTCTATCCACAGTTAGCTGAAGGTTGAACCTGGTCTAATGCGAGCGACTCTACAGACCAATAGTACAAGAGTAAACAACGCTGTGTAGTGCTCTAACACAGACCTGACCATTTGCTGGATAATGTGTATGAAAACATAATTCCAAATCCTTGAAGTGTCCCACGATTAATAACCCTTTAAAGCATCACACCACTTCCATTGCATCAATAAGCTGGAAGAGCAACATCCCTTGCTTGATGAATACTCACACTTGCTTGTGTCCAGTCTCATACATTGAATAGGATATCTGTGGTGTAAAAGGAGCAAATCACTCACTGTTAGATGGGTCTTTTGTGGGTCTTTTCTTCCATGGACGTGTGCTGCCTGTTCTCCAGGATATTCAGAGGTTTGATGAGGAGAGATGGAGCACTACAGGAAAAAACTGCTAGAGAGTTGTGTTCCCAATAAAAAGGTTTAATGGATTAGAGCATAGTACACAAAAAATGAGCCCTGGGGCCCCCACCAACGCGTTTCGAGCTTGCGCTCTTTCTCAAGGTGCATACCCTCTGGCAAATCCCCTTACCTGATATAGGTTCATTTTCCCGCCTTTCCTCGCCACTAACCCGTCGCTCAGTAGCATCACCAGGAGCGCGCCATGTTGCCATGACGCCCCATGAGTCGCGCCGTCGCGCTGGGTAGAGTGGTGACGTCAGCGCGTCTTTGAACCACAACACCAACTTTATTTCTATCTCCTAACGAACACTAATAAAAAAACTTAAAACAACTTTATTGAACATTTTAATTATTAACAGTATACACTCTCCGTTCTCCACGAAGTGTGTATCTAAGGAAAACCTTATAAAAACAACTACAAAAGTATTAACACAATAGTATGAGTAGAAATTTGAGTAGTTGTTTGCAAGTTGTTACTTTATGATATTTGCCATTTGAGTGTGCGGTGGTTGGAGTGCTGGTTTTCAGGGTTCTCCACCAACATTCAGTAGATAGTGCACGGCTTTTGAGTAATCCAGGGTGTATGGTTATGTTGGGCGTGGGCCAGGAGAGAGGCGTTTGTAGTGCATAGAGAAAATAACATTTCAATGAGGCCATGAGAAAGAACAAAGTGGAGGTAAAAAGCAGGTTAATTATGCTAGAGGTAGGTAATGCTGCATGGAGCTGTTGTGAGCCAAGTGTGTGTGTGCACAGACTAAACAGCAGGGATCATAGTGTGATCAGAATAGCTCACCGTTTATTGCAATGTGCAGAAGAGTTTGCAGAAGGATGCAGTCCCCAGTCACCTCTAGTCAAACTATAGTCTAACTATATTTCTCACTTAAAAGCTCACTTTAAATGCCTCACTATCTAATGCCAATGCAGGCATTCCCATAGGAGGCATAGGTTACCACAGTGACAATCAATGGGTTTATTGTCTACTGTGTATTGTAATGTACATTTTTTATTGTGTATTTATATCTTTTCAACACAAATGGGCAAAAGCTCTATTAGCCATATTTGGCTACTAGTGCTTTGGGGATAAGGTTTTTAATTCATATATCCAAAAGGATTCCCTCCTCCCCAGTAAGCTCACAGCGTTTCCTCCTCTCCAGTGTGGAGTGATACTTTCTATTGCAATACATTTTAGACCTTTGGGATCCCGGCTGTGCACTTGAAGAAAATGATTTGACACACTATGTGTAGTTAAACCAATTCTTTTGTGTCCAATTGTTTTTATGTCTATGTATGCTTATGAATTTTGTCATTAAATGTTTTTATCTTTAATATTTTAATATTTTCACCTATCTGATCTCTCAGCTGTATGTTGTCTTTAGTGTTGTTTGTCCCTTTACAAAACAGTATTATGCTATGCATTGTGCTTTCTTCTTTTTAAGCACACCCTGAGGAGTAATTTCCTGATCGTCCAACAGGCTTGGTTTTTATATCCTTTTTTATTGTTATTGTTTGAAAAGGCGCCTTTAGATACATATTCTCTTCCATATTCTTGTTCTGACCAGGGGGTCAGTTTGTTGTATCACTAGGCAGCCCCTTATGTGTGAACCTCGGTCCATACCTTAGGTGTTTTAAACATTATATTACCATCATTGTTAGTAGTCAGCGCTACTTGTCTTGTTGTTTTTTCTATATTTGTATGTCTGATGACGAGGGTAGAGCGGATGGGGAAGGAGGTACAGTAGTGGCCCTGAGGAGGATGGCCTTCATCTGAGCAGAGGTAAGTATAACTTTTATTTTCTATATGGTGACTGGCTGTTTTATGTACTACTGTAAGTATATTTCATTTAAATGTAAAAAGTAAAAACTTGAACACACCAAAAAGTATTTTTAAAGAACAAAATGTATTATTTGCAAACGCTAATAAAGTAAATCTGAATAATGCATAAATTCAAAGTCTCTTATTCCAAATGTACAATCTTCTTTTATTTTTCTTCTCTGAACTGACTGGCTCTTGAACATCTTGGCCTGTATAGAAAGAGACAATATTCAATAATCGCACATACAGTAGTAGTGTCGCTAAGGAGCCTAGTTGAAACTCATATATGTGTCACAGCATTTCTGCGCATGCCTGTCACAATGGAATCTGGTTGAAATGCATATGCATGTCATAGCATGCATGTTCTGCTTGTTCTGCATATGCATGTTCTGCAAGGAACCCGGTTGAAAATAAAACTAGAATACAGTAGATGCATGAATTACAGTACTATACATTAGCTGACAGTGTCGCTGGATGTCTTTCCTGCACAAATATGGTGTTGGACTCCTCCTGATGCTATATGAACATAAGAATTAAACAATGACTCCATTATCCAATTAGGAGGTTTTTTTTTAGAGAAGAAAAGATAGGCCCTAAACTTGCAAAACATAAACGGACATAAGAATTAAACAGGAAACAGGGAGGGGGAAAGAGATAGGGCAGGGCAGATGGGGAGTATATAATATTTTGATGTGCTTCATACCTACTCTCTTGTTTTCTTCCTTTTTCTTCATTTTTTATTTTCTCCTTTCCCTCTTTCTTTTCTCTCCCTCTCTCCATTTTTCCTCCCCCCCTTCCTCTTCCCTTCTTTATTTTCCCTTCTTTCCTTTCCTCCTCCCCCATTTCCCCTCCCCTTCTCTCTCACCCTACCTTTTATGGTTTATATGCACCATTATTTATCTATTTTTGATATGTGATGTCATCATTATATAAATGGGATTTATATACATGTCGTGTTAGGATTTATTTTATTTATTCCTGTGAGTTTGTAGATAACTAAATGGGAGGCACACAATGTGTTGAATATATTTTTACTTAGCTGTGTTTAAGATTTTTTGTCATGTTGTTGTATTTTTATGTAGTATATATTTATTTGAGGATATGGGCTCATGAGAGTCTGGATCCAATTGTGGGATTGTACAGGGTTTGACCCACCAGCTCTGGAGTCTTGCTCCAGGCTATCCCCAGATTTGTGTGATGGTGGTTACTATGGTTCCCTCATTTATTTCCTTGCTCTCTCATGCAGGGTGTCAGGTAGTCATGGTGCACTTACTGCATCATGACGTCATGGCATTTTGCGCGCAAAATCAAACATACCAGAAGACATTTAAAAGGGAAATTGTGGCTTGTTTTTCTTGCAACTCCTGAGGGTGGGAAACACGTGGGAGAGTTTCTGCACCTTCGTTTTAGTCATGTCAGATCAATAAATATATTTTCTCATTCAAATTTTGTACTCTAACTCCCTTGGCTGTGTGCTGTATGCTGCTCCAATTTTATATTTTTTGCTCCCTGGATCTTGATTTCTGAAGTTTTTAACACCTCAAACAGAAACTCCTGGTGTGTGTGAGGAGGAAGAAAAGGAAAAAGAAAAATGTGAGTGCAATGTCTTGCTGAATAAATGCAACTTTATGGACACTCTCAATGAGGTTTAGGGGTGTTGGTTGCACACATCTCACTCACCTTTACTTTCAGGGAATTGTTGTTCCATTATGGAGAAGAGAGCAAGTTTTCTCACTTTTAAAGATACTCTGAATTCCTTCAATTTTTTCATCCATTCTTTCACCAACTCTCTGAGGGCGGTCTCATATTGCGATATACAGTATTTATTGAAGATTTTTTTTTCTCTACAATCTTCTAATCCAGAATTTCTTGAGCAACTCATATACTACTCTGATTATATCACATACTGTGCTGGAAGGATAATGTATATAAATAGAAGTTGACAGCTTCATTTTCTCATGACAATATACTATGGATTTCTATCCTGAGCAGTCAAGCTAACAGAAAATAATCTCACTGAAAAGCACTATTTGTGCATTGTCTCGCATTGTGACACATTTTAAGATGAAAATTCCCTCCAAGCACTTGGTAGTTCTTTATAGAATTCCAGAAGTGTCTTCTTTTTTCACTCGATGAAAGAATTAACTATAATATGTGTGTCTCTATACTGTGCCACGAGGGAGTTCTGGAATCTCTCCAAAATCTTTAAAAATCATTTAATGTGAAACAGAAGAGCAGATCATTTTCTGTCTATCTTCAATGCCTGCACTTACTTCTAGCAACCCTGCAAAAAAAAAAAAAAACTTCTTTCTGAGCTGGAGAGACCTTGAATTGCTATACTGTGTGTCAGATCAAAAGTTTCTGAAAAGGTTTGCTCCAGAATTACATTGCTTACTTTTTCGTTAACTTCAAAGAGATACTGTTAAAATACATTTGGAAACTAGATTATATGCTCATCAATGCAAATTTGTAACTCTTTTCACATAAAAAAATACAAAAAGTATGGAAGATTTCTGTTCATGATTAGGTGTAGCTAGATGGGAGGGATAGGAGTGTGTGGTACGTTGACTAGCGATTGGGCTACCGGTACTAGGCATCACTGTATGAACACTGAACTGTGGTCACTATATAGACTAGTAGTAGGTAGTGTATTGCTACGGCAAAGTGGTGGCATCAGAAAATACTGCTAGAGATGTGAACTTACTCTCTATAAAAATAGTCTTTTATTCAATAGCAGAAACTATTTCTCCCGATACAGGCAGATTTTTGTAAATTTACAAAGGCAAACTTGTGAAGATACACAGCTTTTTCAGTGGATTCAAACTTCAGGTTATAAGTTCGCTCATCTCTACTCCTAACAGAGAAAATATCATGTTGCATCTTTTTGAGTAAATGTAATGTATGGGGATGCATGAATTTGGAGAGTAGCTATGGGAGTAATTGCTCTACTCATTCTTATACTGGGATATATCAAATCTGTAACTACTGTTTCCTTTACTTTTTAAAATCCTCTAGATCAGGGGTGCACAAACATTTTGCCCTGCGCCCCCTGCCTGCTCTCCACCACTGCACGCATCCACTTTACCTTGTCCCAAGCGTCAAATGATGCCACGTGGTCATGTGACATCACTTCACATGACCCACATGTAATTTGATGCCACGTTGCCACAGCGACGCAATACCCAAATCCATCTGATACAAGGAAGGGAACTTACAGAGGCTCGCGCGGTCCCCCGGGATTTAATTTAAATGCCTTGGGGAAGCGTGCGAGGCCTATGTAACCACCATGCACCCCCAAAAAATTATCATGCCCCCCATTTTGCACACCCCTACTCTAGATCTTAAGTAGCTTTCACCTTTTGGCATCAGGTATTTAAATAACACATTTCACACATTGGGGGCTATGCACTAAGCAGTGATAAGTCGTTTAAAGAGCGCGAAGTGCTTTTAGAACGTGAAGTTCCGCCGAGCGCTATGCACTAAGCCGCGCAAACAGGCACTTTGCGCTCTAAAACGGGCTTTTCCTTGAAATTTTTTCTAAGTCCAACTTTGATCGTACGATGAGCTGTTTGCGCTGAATCCTGCCCTTCTGCGGGATTCACTAAGCAACGCAAACTGATCATACGTTAAAGTTGCGCTGAATAAAGCTCACCAGCTAAAGGCAGGTGATAAAAAAAGCTGGACTTAGAAAAAATTCTTTGTTTACCTTTTTGCAGGCGCAAAACCAATACAACAGGCCGGCGGGTGTCCCCGGCTGACCCCGCAGGGGTTCCCGAGGGAGGCCGAGGGTCGCACGGGTGTCCCCGGCTGACCCCGCGGCCGTCCCGGGTCCCTGCGGGAGTCCTGGGGTACCCGTGGGCCTGCGGCACCAATGTTGTGCCAACAAAAATACTAAATATTTTTCTAACTAAATACACCGCCCTAACACATACAGTACAATAATGTGCAAAATAACTATTATCCAGATATGGATAATAGATTATTTGCCCATTATTAAACACTGCATTAGCATACCTAAATAAAGTCAATAAAAACAGTAGCCAGCTAATCCAATCAATACAAGCAGTAACAACATCAACAATTATTTAATTAAACCATTAACCAATGAAACCAATTAATTCCTAAACCAACTCAAAATGAATAGTAACACTAACCAATCAAACCAATTAATTACAACAACATTTATAAATGTAACATTAAAAGACAAAGAAATACATTCAAACAATCTCTGAAAGAACCATAAAACGCATTAGCCAACATAATACAACATTAACTACAAACGAACACCAATCGCAAACATTTTATTACATTAAGCATGGAAACAAAAACAATTACATCCACCTAAGAAACTGACATTAAAAAAACCAACAGTAATACCAAGCCAGAAATGCCCCCCAAATATTGTAATAATAATGTATTAATCTGTACCCTAAAGTGGTATAGATTAATATATTATCAGTCAATGTGCCTCCCCCAAAAAATCAACAATCACATCCAATGAAAAAACCTGTAAAAAGAAACATTTACAAACATTGAATATATTACTTACCATTAGAAGCGGTGGCCCTCCGACTCCCGGGGTAACAGGAAGCTCACGTACCTTGAAGGCCTCCAACAGCATCCGATGCCATCCGCCATGAAGATCCGGCTCAGGTACCCCAATCTTCTTTTTTCTTTCTTTAATCACCTTCTTCTATCTTCATCTGTAACCATTTCTTGTTCTTCTTTATCTTCTTTCTTCACCTGTCAATCCAAAATACCCCATGTTAAATCCCAGCCGATGCTGTCTCGTCGGCTTCTTGGGTTCAAATGAGGTGTCACGGCCTTAAATATGGCTTGTGACGTCACATTTAGCCTCAAAATGGTTAACAGCCACCTGATTGGCTGTTAAAACCATGTTCCGACTTAATTTTTTTTTTGACATGACGTCACTTAAAGGGAATGATGCCAGCCAATCAGAATGGCTGTGCTTCATTTGCCTTTAAGATGACGTCACGAAATCCAAGATGGCCGGCATCACATGGTATTTCAGCCAATCAGAGTGTGGAATTGGTTCCCAAAATCTGATTGGCTGAAATACCATGTGACGCCGGCTTCGTGACGTCATCTTAAAGGCAAATGAAGCACAGCCATTCTGATTGGCTGGCATCATTCCCTTTAAGTGACGTTATGTCAAAAAAAAATAAAAATAAAGTCTGCACATGGTTTTAACAGCCAATCAGGTGGCTGTTAACCATTTTGAGGCTAAATGTGACGTCACAAGCCATATTTAAGGCCGTGACGCCTCATTTGAGCCCAAGTAGCCGACGAGACAGCATCGGCTGGGATTTAACATGGGGTATTTTGGATTGACAGATGAAGAAAGAAGATAAAGAAGAACAAGAAATGGTTACAGATGAAGATAGAAGAAGGTGATTAAAGAAAGAAAAAAGAAGATTGGGGTACTTGAGCCGAATCTTCATGGCGGATGGCATCAGATGCTGTTGGAGGCCTTCAAGGTACGTGAGCTTCCTGTTTCCCCGGGAGTCGGAGGGCCACCGCTTCTAATGGTAAGAAATATACTCAATGTTTGTAAATGTCTTTTTTTTCACAGGTTTGTTCATTGGATGTGATTGTTGATTTTTTGGGGGAGGCACATTGACTGATAATATATTAATCTGTACCACTTTAGGCTACAGATTAATACATTATTATTACAATATTTGGGGGGCATTTCTGGCTTGGTATTGCTGTTGGTTTTTTTAATGTCAGTTTCTTAGGTGGATGTAATTGTTTGTATTTTTCCTGCTTAATGTAATAAAATGTTTGCGATTGGTGTTCGTTTGTAGTTAATGTTGTATTATGTTGGCTAATGCGTTTTATGGTTCTTTCAGAGATTGTTTGAATGTATTTCTTTGTCTTTTAATGTTACATTCATTAATGTTGTTGTAATTAATTGGTTTGATTGGTTAGTGTTACTATTCATTTTGAGTTGGTTTAGGAATTAATTGGTTTCATTGGTTAATAGTTTAATTAAATAATTGTTGATGTTGTTACTGCTTGTATTGATTGGATTAGCTGGCTACTGTTGTTATTGACTTTATTTAGGTATGCTAATGCAGTGTTTAATAATGGGCAAATAATCTATTATCCATATCTGGATAATAGTTATTTTGCACATTATTGTACTGTATGTGTTAGGGAGGAGGGCGGGAGGGGGGTCGTGTATTGATGTTTGTTAAATCTTTTTTAAATATACATTTTAATTATAGTGTAGATGTGCAGGGGGTCTCCGGAGCTGACCCACGTTGGTTTCAGGTCCGAGGACCCCCTACTTCAGGAGATACATGCCCCATTATGGGGTGCCGGTATCCCCTGCACTTTCAAGCGTCCGCGTCACGTGACCGGGACATTGAAATTCTGCAAGGGATACCGGCACCCCATAACGGGGCCTGTATCTCCTGAAGTAGGGGGTCCTCGGACCTGAAACCAATGCGGTTCAGCTCGGGAGACTCCCTGCACATCTACACTATAATTAAAATGTATTTATTTATTGTACGATCGCCTGTAACAGCCTTGCATGGAGATGGCAAATCTCCATGCAAATGTTACAAGCGGCTTTTTTTTCAATCAGCTAGCGTACGGGAACTTTAAGTGCGATAGCAGGGGGGAAATACATTGCACGCACGATAAGCCAGTTTTGGGCACGTCCGATAAAAAATGGGCTACGGGCCTTAGTGACTCGCGCCGCCGGCTTCATTTTTTATCGGACGTGCTAATTTTTTTCAGGCCAGCGCGAAAGCTCGGAGCTTAGTGCATAGCCCCCATTGTATTAAGTGTACATTGTTTCAAAGGGAAATTGTGAATAACCAGAATGAACAGAATGATTATATATTAATGTAGCAACCTTGACTAATCTCTGCATTTCCAAAGTCTGCCCAGAAAATCTGTAATTTAAAGTACATCACATTCACCTTAACTGCCACTTGCAAATCCCATTGATGATTAGTCCAGGGCTGCGCAACTCTAGTCCCAAAGATCCCTCCAACCTCCATCATCAGGTCAGATTTGCAGGATATCCCAGATTCAGTCCATGTGGCTCAATCAGTCCCTGCTTCAGAACAGATGGCACAATCAGTCACTGCTTCAGCACAGGTGGTGCAATCAGAGGCATTTTAGATATATAGCACCATTCTCTATCACTCCCTTTTCTCCTCTGAAGCTTGCTAGTTGATGATCAGAATGTAGAAAACATTATTTACATTTTCCTTAGAAACATACAAACAAGAAAAATGAGATATGGGAGAAGGAAAACCAAAAATATATGCAGTGTATCGAAATGAATAAAATTACAAAGTGTGGGTTCAAGAAGAAAAAAAAGTAAGGGTTCACATATGCAAGTATGTTATTATGTACTCCAATTTTTTTTTAATATAAAATGTTTAAGTCATTGCTCGGAACCTTTCAAGTCTAGGGTCTTTCATTCCAACATATTGTACTGTCATTTTTAGAAAATGTCAGGTTAGGTGGATTTTGTCTAACACAACTTCCCACTGGCAATTCTTGTACTTTATCTTCATAACTGATGCAGCACTATGTTAGCTGATGAAACAATAATGTACTGTACCTTGATGACATTAGTAGGGGATGCTTAAAACGATGTTTTTCTATATAGTTTAATTTAACCTTTGAACATACAGCATGCAAAGCAATTAGTTTCTTATCCATTTGCATATTGCTAGTTTCAATGAGCTGTGTTTTTTATCAAACATTTGTATTAGGAGAAATGTACAGTACTTATTTACTTAATATACAGTACAAAAATAAATCAAGGGTGACTAAAGAAGAAGTACATTTAGTGCACTATGTAAATACATTTTACTGCACGAAGAAAAGCACATTCCTCTCTAGCAAGGTTTAGCTTTAACACAAAAAACATGTAGGTAGAAGGGGAACATCTGGAAAAGATCTACAGAGAGTTGTGATAGCATCATTAAGATATACGTATATATGGAAATAAATATCAAACCTGAAAAGAGACCAATACGATATTTCTAAAACTCATTCATTGATGTAAAACAAAATCAATTTAGCACTTGGAGCAATGTATCCCATTATAACAGTGATTGAAGCAATAGTAATAGACCAACATCTGTTAAGCCTTGGCAGGATTTAGCCAAATTATTCTATTCACTTCACTTACAAGTGGATGTACAGTTTCCACACTAAGAGCCACATTTCATTGGCAACGATGTAACTGTTGTATTATCTCCACACAAATTGCTTGATTGTTTTAATAAAAGTGTTTGAATTATGGCAGGTGCAAGTGCCATGCTTGTATTGTTACCTGAAATGTGTGATTGATTAAACCTTTCAAGAATACAAACCACTTGTGTGAGATTTTTAGAATAAGGGTCACTCTGATTTGTTCAGCTATGCATTGCACCTGGATTGAACTAGAACGTATTTAATTTTGTTTTTAATCAATTAACTTTCATGAGTTCTATATACTAGTGATTGATATTATAGTTGAAAAAAAAAAACAAATTATACAGTCTGGTATTTTGAACATTTTTATGTATGCAAATTAAAATATCACTATGCCTGTAAAATCAATATTGCAATTACTAAATAGGGATAGCAATATTATGAGAATGTCAGTGCTTGGGGTTTACAATAATTGGCAATTGTATTGCAGCGCAGCTGCCTCAATTTTGCCAAAATTGTGTGAAGATGGGTATGAAAAGAAGAGTTCTCTATTGCAAATACAAGGACTACAAGAAAAATCTATAATTGCATTTCTCATACAACAATATTTAAAGTATGAGGTTCTCAACAAGTACTTTAATCCCTTCACTGCCAATGCAATTTCCCTGTGTGTAGCCAAGGGAAACGTAAGATTTGTACAATAACATTTTCAATGATCGGTGTTTCATTTTTGTTGTACAGTATATCTTACTAACCCATATTAGTTAGTGCCAAATGCATTGTTAGTCCATGCAACTTCAACAATCTCATTAATGTGGAAAATATAGTCTTTTTTATTTTGTTCTTTGCAAAGCAGTATGTAATTTGGCTACCTAAATTATAACCATCATTTAATCTACTTTAAGAAAATATTGCATCCAATACATTTCCTTTTTTTTTAGTTACTGTTTTTGTATGGAAAAAGGCAGATGCGTTCCAGAGTAGCAGTATACAGATTGTGCTATTTTCTCATGTAATTATTGTAACTAAATGATGATGAACCCAGACACAATTTACATATTACAAAAGTAGAGAACCAGATATATCCTAAGATGGGCCACTTGGAACTGTCGTACAAAGGCTGACAATGTAGTGTGCCCGTTTACTGTGTCAGATAAAATAACAATAGTTGAATTGTTCTGCAACAGAGTAGTGGGCAGTTTGATGCCTCCCTACGACCCCAAGGCAGAGTTCTATTCTTATATATATGAGAATATACTACATTATGAGAGGGCACTATCAATGTCAATTTAATGTAACCCAGTATTTGGGGGTTACCCTAAAAATACTACCTTCGTGATCTTTATAGTCTGCTCTTCCACCCATTTTGTGCAGTGGGAAGGTAATACTCTTCAAGATCACAGCAACTGAGGTTAATAGAGATGAGATTTCCAAAATCTTAATTTGGGTTTTTTTTGTGAACCAAATGAAATAATATAAATTATAATTATTTTAAATAAATTAAATAATTCAATGTTAAAGACACCCCATCCACTGCCATTATATATATATATATATAGGAAACTAGTCATTCACATCTGGCTTTTTTTTTCTAAATCCGACATTTACACACACACACACACACGTAACAGAGACTAATTGTAGTATAATGTAATACAATAAATTAAAAATTTTTTAAAGCATATATACAGTGTCGACAAATCACCCAAAAATCTACTCGCCGAACAAAACAATCTACTTGCCACCTAGTCCCGCCCCCAGCCCTGCCCTAGTCCCTCCCCCCAGCCCCGCCCCTAGTCCCGCCCCCAGTCCCGCCCCCAGGCCCGCTTTTTGACATCATTTTATTTATTGTATTACATTATACTACAATTAGTCCTTGTTACGTGTGTGTGTGCGTGTGTAAATGTCGGATTTAGAAAAAAAAGCCAGATGTGAATGACTAGTTTCCTGCACCCTTTAACCAGTGTCTGGATTTCCTCCGCTTAACAATATCTAAAGCAGCAATCCCACCTGGGATCTTACCTGATCCGCAGTCCCTCAATGTCCAGGTACCCTCATTCCTGCAATGTTATAAGTTGGAGGGGAGGTGTTCCCTACCTGTCTTCTGGGTTAGGGGGGATTCCGGTGTCCCCCATGTGAAGCTTGAATCAGATCTGGAAGAAAGCAGTCTAAGTTATTTTAGTGTAGGTATAGGGCAGTTAAGATATATAGGGTAAATAAGATATCCAGAGAGTGAGCCAGAGACAGCGTGTGAGAGAGCGAGACAGAGAGAGTGTGAGAGAGAGCAAGAGACAGACAGAGAGAGAGAGCGAGAGACAGACAGAGAGAGAGAGAGCAAGAGACAGACAGAGAGAGAGAGCATGAGAGAGAGCGTGAGAGAGAGTGAGAGACAGAGAGAGCGAGAGACAGAGAGTGCGAGAGACAGAGAGCACGAGAGACAGAGAGCATGAGAAAAAGGGAGCGTGTGAGAGAGAGCGAGAGACAGAGAGAGCATGAGACAGAGCGTGAGACAGAGCGTGAGACAGAGAGAGCGAGAGACAGACAGAGCGAGAGACAGAGAGAGCGAGACAGAGAGAGCGTGAGAGAGAGGGAGACAGATACTGGTGGGGGGGTGACTGGGTGGGTGACTGACTGGGTGGGGGGGTGGTGGTGACTGACTGGGTGACTTGTGACTGGGTGGGGGGTGAGGTGACTGACTGGGTGACTGGGTGGGGGGTGGGGTGACTGACTGGGTGACTGGGTGGGGGGTGGGGTGACTGGGTGGGGTGACTGACTGGGTGGGGTGACAGGGTGACTGGGTGGGGGGGTGGGGTGACTGACTTGGCGACTGGGTGGGGGTGGGGTGACTTACTGGGTGACTGTGTGGGGGGTGGGGTGACTGACTGGGTGGGGGGTGACTGGGTGGGTGATTGGGTGGGGGTGGGAGGGTGACTGATTGGGGTGTACTTCCTGCTGCAGCTTCTCCTCTGTCCCTGGCTCCTCAATTCATGTGCAGCAGCCGTGGGGACCTCCCACCCCGGGCAGCGATCGGGGGATCGAGGGGCAGGAGGGGAGGGGATCGAGGGGCAGTAGGAGGGGGGGAAGGGGGCAGGAGGATGGGGAGGGGAGTGCCACTGTGCCTGAGGGATGGCATACAGGTGGCAGCGGGAAATAGCAGAGGGGTCGCTGGGGTGATTTTAGGAGCTATGTGGGGACCAGGGGGATCGCACACAGGAGGCAGCGGAATGGAGGCACAGAGAGTACTTACTCTCCAACAGATCTCCGGGCAAAAAGAATGGCCGCTCATTAGGGGCGGGCTCATATAGAGCCTGGCTGCGCACCCACAAAGCCTGGGAGCGCGCGCCAATTAGCAGTCAGGTAGGGGGAGTTTTTTTTCTTTTTCAGCGCGAGCATGGAAAATTAAAAAAAAAAAAAACACGTGTGCTGCTTGTGCCAATAGGAGCTCGCCACAATGTTAAATCCACTCGCCCAGGGCGTGCAGATGTATAGGTTTGTCGAACACTGTATATATTTATATATATATATATATATATATATATATAATGTGTGTGCCACGTTCTTCAATACAGTTTTTTTTAACTATATATATATATATATATATATATATATATATATATATATATATACAGTGTTCGACAAACCTATACATTTGCTCGCCCCGGGCGAGTGGATTTAACATCGTGGCGAGCTCCTATTGGCCCAAGCAGCACACGTGTGATACCAGGTGGCGAGTAGATTTTTTTGTTCGGCGAGTAGATTTTTTGGTGATTTGTCGACCACTGTATATATATATATATATATATATATATATATATATGTACAAAAACGAAAAAAGAAAGCGCCCGATCCTAGTGCAATAATTCTAAAACATAACATTTAATATCCCATAAAAATCCAACAAATTCGAACTCACAAACAACAGAAATAAAATAGCATTGTATGAGATATACTCATGCACCAACAGGAACTCAGCTACGCTGCTCACACGTTGTCGCCACCGCATGCAGTTGCAAGGCTCCTGAAATCACGTAATGTGAAGAAACACATAGGGTGTATGTCGCGTTGTTACAGTGGCGGCCGCCTTTATTCTCCTGCGGCCGCCACCGCAATGTGCGGGCAGACGCGGCTGGTTTGTTTTTTTTTCTGTCGCGTGCCGCGCATCACTGGGGCACCGGTCACGCGTGCCAGGGTGCGTGCCAGGGTTCCGCCGGCATCCCTGAAGATGGATGGAGGCTGAGGGGTAGGCGGGGTAAGGTATGCGTGCATCAGGAGAATCAGCGTTGTGCAGAGGAGGAGCAGCCAGGGGGTCGCGAGGGGAGGGAAAGGGGAGGGGAGATGTGGGGAAGATGCGGCTGGCGCACGGCCAAGTTCGGCGCCAGCCGAAAAAAGCCACGGGTAACCACGGGTAAATGTTAGAATAAAGCTGGCCGCAGCAGTAGTGTGGTATACTATACCATTAGCATCCTGAACTTATAGACACTGTCGGCTACCTTACACGCCATACGCAGCCCTTCCCGGAACCCATTACACAGTGGACTTGTTTCCGGAGGACACTAAGAGTGTTTGTGTTGCTCCCTGAGTTCCTGCCGGATGGAGATCCAGAGGATCCTTGCAACTGCATGCGGTGGAGACAACGTGTGAGCAGCGTTGCTGAGTTCCTGTTGGTGCATGAGTATATCGCATACAATGCTATTTTATTTCTGTTGTTTGTGAGTTTGAATTTGTTGGATATTAAATGTTATTTTTTAGACTTATTGCACTAGGATCGGGCGCTTTCTTTTTTCGTTTTTGTACAGATCTGCTGGGAATTCGTTGGTTCCATGTGAAAAGCTGCCAGTATCCTGATTAGAGTGTCATCATACTACTAATTCTCTGGCCCCTCTAGCACTGTAAGTCCCAGTAAAAAGTGGGCAGTTTTGGGAACAAATCCTGTAGGGCCTGGTTGTATTGTTTTAGGTGTGTTACCTAATAACGTTCAGGAGTAGCCTGGTATTACAAGGGGGGCCTATGACTGATAGGAGGCCGGCTTACAAGCCACTCCCCTGGGAAGGAGGGGTTTTCCCTCTAGAAGTTAAAAGGTTCTGGGAGTGAGTTCTGTGCTGATCTCCCTGCGTGGATGAAGCACAAGAGAGTCTCTCTTGGAAAGGAGTGGACTGAGGCCTTGCCCTGTTAGGGGGTAAGGTATGCTGAGGAGGGGTGCTCAGGGCCTCAAGCCCGGGGTACTGCCTTCAGGGAATGGAACCTGTAATGCTGTACTGAACCAAATAAACCCCAGTTATATCATCTCTGTTGTGATGTTGGGGGTGGGAGTACATATGAAGAGTTACCTATAAGGTTCATCCTGGCTGTACCAGGATCCTCCTGGGCTGGAGGTGCTGCGCGGACCGGAGAACCATCACTGAGAGCCTGTCCTGATGCCATACTATACCATCGCGAAGATCTCAGGCTTTCTGTTCTACCTAATAGGTATGCACCAGCACCAGAATACACCGGTAGCTATATGATCTCACTTAGGGTGGGGGAAAAGGTGCTACACATGTGTACTGTAAGTTAATGACGTTTCTTCATTTTTTGCCTAAGATGGGTAATTAATCATTCCTATTATTGACTCTAGCTAACTAAAATGCAAGTATCAAATGAACTATTGATTATTGATGAACTTAGCAAAAGCATAATGACTTATATGATCGAAAATAAATTGACAAATATACAGTAGTATACATATAATTCTGCTTTGTGACAATGCTGTGTCTTTCTGCAGGTACATAGAAGATAGTAATAGAGAAAAATGATTAAGATTTATAAAAAAAAATCATTTTGTAATATCGTTTGACAAATTAACTGGGGCGAGCTTATTCATTTATTTGTATTTGTAGACTGTACTTTTAAGAAAAAAGTTCATAAATATATTCTATATTACATCCTATTGACAACACAGATAACTGTAGAGGATATTTTTTGTGTTGGAATATATATTCATAACTGCACATGAAATTGCTTGTATATCTGCACTGATTAAGCTAAAGCAATAACAGGGAAATAGTAGGTAATATGACAAGCATTTATATATAAACAGTGTTGCCTTTTTTTGACAAGCACTTGCATTTAGATGAGTGCCAAAGATTGAGAGGATGTGCTTTATAAAGCTTTTAAAATTGTGAATTTCATTAAGACTAGACCTTAGGAATTTCTGTGCTGTGTGTGGGCATTAGAGAGGCAAAGTATTCGCTGTGATAGCATTTTCCAGGAATTCACCAGTTCCTCTGTGGACCACATCTTGCTTCTTTTCTTTTTTTTTATCACTGGACATTCACAATCAAATTCGAATGCATATACAAATTCATCAGGTCTAAGACATTGTGTCCTTGGGTCTGACTTGGTGTGGGTTACTTTACTGGGTCACTGCTGCTATATAGTAATACTATACTAGTGCTAATTTATGCTTACTTAATAAAACTAGTAGAAGCATTTCATGTGACTGGACTGAAGATGGATGAAACATCTCTTTTTCTGTTTCCATGTCTGTAGTATGGATGTAGCTACAGCTCTGCTGTGTGGCAGTTCCATATCATCCTCTTTGACTTGGTCTATAAGGTTATTGATAGACTCCTAGGTAATAAGATACTATGCCCTTACATATCTTCTGTTCTCTTGATGTCCAATAAATATAGCAGCAGTCTCATTAAGATATCTATCAGCAGCTGATTAATTATGAATTATTTATCAATTATCAAATATTAAACATTTATTATTAAAATACGAATTATATATGAGACCATTAAATAAATCATCTAAAAATATAGAAACATGAATTAGAACAAGAAACACAAGTGAGTCTTGTTTTTGATGGTATATAAATTAAATATTTTCTAATGTCATAAACAACTAGCATAGATATACAGTAACACAAAGTTTTTTTGTTTTTTTATATATATATATATATATATTTACACATAAAATATTGCAGATATTTGGACTAGTGGAGTCCTATGATGTAATTATGGAGGTAATGCGATAAGCATAGTAAATGTTAGAATTATAAAAATTATCCTTTTAGCAATATCATAATAATTATACAAAACATATGAGTGCAATTTGCAGGTACATACAGTTTGAACTAATTTATTTTTCATTGTAGATATGAATATAAGAACTATTGATTATGCAATATACTACATGAAGTGTATAAAATGGAAATACAGCTAAACCCCGTTATAATGCGGTCCTCGGGGTCCACCCCGAGACCACCGCGTTAGTAACGGGGTCGCGCTAATTTAAAAAAAAATGGCCGCCGCGCGCCTGATCGGGAGGGAGGGAGTGAGGAGGGAAGGAAGGAAGAGGCCTGCACAACATGCGGGCCCGTCTGGCCTCTCTGTGGGGCCCGCAATGACGGGCGCCAGTTAATTAAATAAATAAAATGTTTAAAAAAAACGGCACGATTCATCCCTCCTCCCTCCCTCCCAGTCCCCTCCCTCTCACAGCCCCCTCCCTCTCCACTCCCTCTCATAGGCTCCTCTCTCTCAGCCCCCGGCAGCCATGTGTTTTTTTTTCTTCCGGAGTGTTTTTTTTCTTCCGGAGAGGCTTAGTACCGGGGATTTAGTGTGTGTGTGTGTGTGTGTGTGTGTGTGTGTGTGTGTGTGTGTGTGTGTGTCTGTGTGTCTGTGTGTCTGTGTGTCTGTGTGTCTGTGTATATCTAGTTGTGCTGCACCGCAGATGCCTTTCCTATCTGAGCTTTCAGAGAGCTGTGGATTCCTTAAACAGCCTGTTGAACGAAGCTTGAGACAAGTTGCAGATAAACACGGTAGGGTGGGAATCAAGAGGAGGGGCCTTCATGATTGGGGGGGGGGAGGGGGTTGGTTAAACGTTACACATTTTTGTGGAAAGACACAGCTGGTAGAAAAAAAAACAGGTCAGTCCTGTGACTACTGAGAAGGCATGCAACTTACTATCCTGTAATGTTTAGCAGTCCCCTATAGTGCACAAACTCATTCTTTATCGGTTTGCAAAGGAGGAATGCATTGGGGGTCCTTCATGCTGTAAAATTCTCGCATTTTTACTTGGTACCAAACATGTATGCAGGATTGTTGTAGGGTGGATTTAAATACATGGGGTTATTGTACATTACTTAGTCAGTGTGTGCAGTGTGAGCAATGTGTGTGTCAGTGTGAGCAGTGTGTGTGCAGTGTGAGCAATGAGCAGTGTGTCAGTGTGTGCAGTGTGAGCAATGTGTGTGCAGTGTGAGCAATGAGCAGTGTGTGCAGTGTGTGTCAGTGTGAGCAGTGTGTGTGCAGTGTGCAGTGTGTGTCAGTGTGAGCAGTGTGTGTCAGTGTGAGCAGTGTGTGTCAGTGTGTGTCAGTGTGAGCAGTGTGTGTGCAGTGTGCAGTGTGCAGTGTGTGTCAGTGTGAGCAGTGTGTGTGCAGTGTGCAGTGTGTATGCAGTGTGAGCAATGAGCAGTGTGTGTGCAGTGAGTGTGTGCAGTGTGTGCAGTGTGAGCAATGAGCAGTGTGTGTGCAGTGTGCCAGTGTGTGCAGTGTGAGCAATGAGCAGTGTGTGTGTAGTGTGTGCAGTGTGTGCAGTGTGATCAATGAGCAGTGTGTGTGCAGTGTGTGTGCAGTGTGTCAGTGTGTGCAGTGTGAGCAATGAGCAGTGTGTGTGCAGTGTGCAGTGTGTGTGCAGTGTGGCAGTGTGAGCAATGAGCAGTGTGTGTGCAGTGAGTGAGTGCAGTGTGTGCAGTGTGTGCAGTGTGCAAAAAAAAATAAAAATATATATTTTTTTTTTTTTAAAAAGGGAGCCACGGGAAAACCGCGTTATAACCGAATCGCGGTATCATGAGGCACGTTATAACGGGGTTTAGCTGTATATATGTATATGTATATACTGTAGAAAGTCATGAAGGTCTAACAACAATTGCATTGATTACGTTAAGAATTGAATATGCTGTGCCTTTGTGAGTAATTTTTGGGAGCCAGCCAAACATCTAATATACTGTATGTATTCACAATGAGCTGTGTGTGTCACAGACAGCATAAAGCTACTTTTTAGCGAATAATTAAACTTGCCAAGTTAAGTATATAGCAGGTTATACTACGAGTATTGTATTAATAATGTATATATGTATACCTATGTAGGTCAATTATATATGCATATAGGATTAATATATTAATAAGTATTGAGAGGTTTAGAAAGTACAGTTAGTTTTTGATGAGCATATTTGAATTCCCAAGTGACATAACATGTTTTTAATTTTAATGTGGTAATTGATGGGACTATTTAAAGCTACGACAGGATCTAACTCCCATACACTATACCCCTGACGAAGCGGAAGGATCCATGAAACGCATATGGTGGAGTTTGCCCTGTCCCCACGCATGCGCTAACAGAGTAGCATCTATGGGCACTCTATCCTATTAGCCATTTGGGACCTCCCGAGGCATTACATTATACCCGGCTTATACCTGTGGTTACCATCATTTCACACGAGAGAAGCAAGCGGATATCCGGGATATCGGGAGTTACCAATCAAGTAGAAGGAAGCCAGCCAATCGATCACTCAGTCAGTGAACTGGAGGATCCTCGCGCCCCAGCGGGTCTGGAGGGTACACCGCTAGGACTCCGGAAGCGGTCGTTGGCAGTAAGAGGTGATTTTCCTGTTATTCTAATATAATCTAAGCGCATTTCCTACTTGGGTCTAGTAAGTAGGATTCCAATTTTTGTTTGCCAGCATGAGGAGAGGAGCTGTTTTTATTGTACTTTTATTGATTATTAAATGCATCTTTTGTTCATCTCACTATCTTGCATACATTCTACCTCTAGGGAACTGACCATCCCCTTACCCTTGGGCGTTTAGTTTATTGTATTTTGCAGTATTACACTATATTTGTTTTTTTTCTTCTTTACATGTGCTGCATCCCATGAATTGACCATCATTTGGATCCATCGTTTGTTGGAATTACCTGCTATTACACTCTGCTAAGGACATTCTTGTTTGGTAGTATTGATGACTATTATTTGTTCACATATATTTTCTATACACAGTTTGTTGGTTTATACAGTATTGGTGCCATCTGGTAACATTTTCCTCACAGCATTTCATCTGGCTAGGGTAGTCAGAGTTACCTAACATTTGGCAGCCATCTAATTAAACTATAGTCAGAGTTACCTAACATTTGGCAGCCATCTAATTAAACTATAGCAATTAAGTTTAAGTGAAATTTTGATTTTTAACACACTTACACAGTTTTCATTCATTTTATTTTGAATCGCGCAGCACACACTTTTTCACAATACACTAATGTTGGCCTGGAAGAGAAATTATTAACCGCTGAGGCAACAGTCCCTTCAACTGCCTTCTCACAGCAGCCCTTCAGACCCACCACGATAACCCTTTTGTACAAAGAGTCTTCAAAGGCTAATTGTTAAAGCTCAAAAACGTCCATTTCATAGTGGTATATCTTGGTAATCACTGAATCCTTACTCATGGAAGTTGCAGCGGCGTGCTCCCTGACATATGAAGCAATAAATGTGGAAAAAAGGGCTAGCAAGGGCTAGAAAGCAGAACAATGCTAATAAAAGGATTTCAACTAACACATCATGCAAAAACAGAGAAGGTGAACCCTGTAACACCTTGTGAGCACTTTATCAAAGAGCTTTATCCAAGCTATGAACTCTTTTATAAAGTGCTTACAAGGCGTTAGAGCGTGTATTTTCAGTTGTTAAATATTGATCCAAGGTTAGGGATTCTGCCCAGAGATTAGCCATAAACATGAAGACTTGAATGAGGGAAAGCTGAAAACATCGTAATGACCCAAAATAATTGTTGTGTGTGCCGAGGGAGAACAAAAAATACACATAGTAAAATATATTATGCAATCTGATCAAAATAACTAATTAAAAATGACTAAAAACACACACAAAGCATATAATATAAAGAATACTGCATTGAGTAATACAGAAAAAGGTACAGCACCGGCAGCTTTTATTCTAACACTTCCCGCACGACAGGATGCGTGCGGGAAGCGTGGTGACGCGGCTTGTTGCGGCGTCACTGTGACGTCACAGTCACGTGCGCGCCCGGCTTCCCCGGCTTCCCTGGCTTCCCCGACACCCCTGGAGTTTAAAGTGAGGTAAGCGGGGGTGCGGGGAAGCAGAGGGGCAGAGCAGGAGCCGAGTTCGGGGTCGGGAAGGGGGGATAAAATGCGTGCGAAGTGGAGGGGGGTGCGCAGAGGAACACGCGGTGGCGCGCGGCCAGACCGCGCGCCAGCTGGAGTAGATCCCGGAGTGCCGCCGGTAAAAGTAGTAATAAAAGCTGCCGCTACTATATATGCATGCCTTGCTGTTTAGTGTTAAAAATGATCCATTCAACAATCAGGATACCAGTCATTCTCTTTTAACATCCAACACAAACCAGGCAAGGAGATTACAAACCCACATCTTGTGCCAGCAGGGAGTGGAACGATGGGCTTCGGCTGCGGATATCCCTAGCTACCCCCAAACAGGGAGGAGGTTGGGTGAGAGTGTGGTAGGGTCAACCATGTCAGCAATAGCCTGGGCTGAAACCTTTAAAAACCAACAGGAAAAATTGGGGAAAAATCCTAATTTGGTGCTGCAAACACTAGGTGCATCAGAGAAAGTCAATTAAGTTATACATGTTGATGAAAAGACCACTGAGGTATAGCGTTGAGAGATCTAACTGGAATCATAATAACTAAGGCAAATAAAAGTCCATCTAATAAGCTGATTGTTTGTGGAGTGATGCGGTAACCACCTCACCTTACGGATGCAGTACAATGAGAGGAATGAAGCACTCAATGCAGCTAAATCCATGGACCAAGCAGATCTTCTACCTGCTCATTGAAAGTGATGTAAAAATCTCTAAATCTCTAAATACTTCTACTTCTACACCTCTATTTATAATGCAACAAAGCAGACAGTCAGACTGCATATGGTCCATTGTTAATTAACATTGGGACACTCTAAAGTTGGACAGAGATCTAAACATCATCCTCAAGGGTAGACCACAATTTGTATTTAGAAAAGCTAAATCTTTAGCTTCTTTTCTTTCACCAAGTCTGTTTGATTCTCAAGCTACAGTATGGACTCCAGAGTTAGAAAATAAAATGCATGAAACCAAAAACTAAGCAGATTATTCAAATCTTTATTAATTGAAATTCCAGCCACACAGTGTATCTTCTGAGATGTGGTTGTGGCATGGGTTATATTGGATGCACCATCAGGCATCTTAAAAAGAGGATAATGGAGCATGTCTGTGCTGTGAAAAAGGGTGATTTAAGACACATATCAAGACATTTTTCACTGTCCTCAGGGGGAATCGAGAACTTTATTTTCTCAGGTGTTGAGCATGTTCATGCCCCTCTTCAGGGACGGGATCGATTGGGTATGCTCAATAAGCGAGAAACATTATGGTGTTCAGTTCAGATACCTTACATCCCTCAGGCATTAATATTGATTGGGAGCTTAAACATTTTCTATGATTTAAATGACCCTGACACATATTTGTGTTAGCCCTTTATACAGTATATGTTTTTGATTTGATTAAGAATTTTATGCAATATACTGTACCACATTTCATGTCCCAGGTATTGATTATGTTTCTTGAGATATTTTATATCGGTGTTGGGATTTTTTCTCCGCCATTAATACTCTTTAAGCATTTATATGTTTTATCATATATATTTTGATAGATTGATTATGTATTTTTATGGTTTCCATATAGTTTTCTATTGTGGGCCCATTATTGGCTATGCCTTTTTTTTTTTTTTTTTTTTAAACTTAATTTTTATTAAAAAATTTTTAGGGAGAGGGGAGAATGAAGAAAATAAAAAATGGGGGGGAGGGAAGGGTAAAAAAATAGAGATGGGAGAAAGTACAGTGGCGGCCGACCTGAGTCTAAGTCGGCTAAGATCCGAGGCTCTCAGATTATCCCGGTTAGGTGCGTTTTTTTGTTTTTTTCGTCCGGAGTGAATTGCGTTATTTACGCTCATGATATTATCATTTTATTCTCGCTGTCTGCAATACTGCAATGCCGTGTAAAAACTCAGGGGGGCGTTTGCGAGCTGTTGTCTTGGAAGTCTAATACCTTCGCGGTTCAACCTACGTCAGTACACAGTCTGTGTGTGCACGCGCAGTAATTGTAAATTTGCATATTTAAAGTATACAGTACATGCATTTGCAGTGCTGTGCTGCGCTGCTGTACAGTATGTCTCATTTGAAAATTGTTGAAACGCATACAGTAGGTGTGTACAGTACTGTAACAGTGTCACATTTCAGCATATACAGCGCTCTCCCCTCGCTCAGGATAATTAACTGCACTGCAGGGTATTTCAACTTCTTATCTTCTCTACAATGCAGTACATCTCTCCCACACCATTCCTTTGAACATGTTTCTGGTTTCAATCACATTCCTGCTTGACAGCAGGTGATTACTACGCATGCGCCTGTTACTTCGCCCACCACTGCTTGCTTGCCTGAGTGAGTGACCAAAAAAAAAGTTCAATTTTTTTTTTATTGTAATTTTTTTTTCTCCACAAGCCTGCAAAAACCATTTTACTGTATTATGATCTTCAATCTGTGCTGTAGCTTTTGACTGCGACCCTGTGCGTTTGACTGCACATGGTTGATTGATGTTCTTTTTACATACTGTATTTGGGGGTATATTATTATGATGAACTGCCTTTTGAAATTAAAGTATGTCTTTAGCTTTGAACTTCATGCAGCTGTACCCTGTAGCCCCCTCCCCCACGAACACACACAAGGCTAGCTCAAGGATTTGAAATTCCATGGAGTCGTTCATTTTCTGAGTCTTGCCATTGTGTTCTTAATCCGTCCATAGCCGAGCTACAAAGCCTCACTGCGCCTCTGTGTAATCCTTTTTGAGATGGGAGCTAGCTGCTTACTGCGCATGACTCACCCAACCCCCCCACTCCACAGAGTCGTTCATTTTCTGAATCTTGACATTGTGTTGTTAATCCGTTCATAGCCGAGCAACAAAGCCTCACTGCGCCTGCGTGTAATCCTCTTTGAGATGGGAGCTGTGAGGCTTTGTTTACGGTAATGCTTTGGAAAATCCATTCTTGAATTTGATTTGCACAGAGCATCACCTCTCTATGCGCCTGTGTGTAATCCTCTTTCGGATGGGAGCTAGTTGATTACTGCTCATGCACCTGTATCTTCACCCATCACTGCTTGCTTGAGTGCCCCAAAAAAAAAAATTAATTATAATTTTTTAACTGTTTTTTTATCCACAAGCCTGCAAAAACAATCTTGATATTACGATATGCGTTTGCCTGCACATGGTTGATTTGTGTGCTTTTTATTTACTGTATTTGGGGGTGTAGGGATCAAATTATTATGATGAACTGCCTTTTGAAATTACTGTTCTCTATGTAATCCATCCCTAGCCAAGCGTCAATCACCTCACTGCGCCTGCGTGTACTCTAATCCTCTTTGAGATGGGAGCTTGCTGCTTACTGCGCATGACTCACGCAACTTCCCCCCCCACAGAGTCATTAATATTCTGAAGCTAGTCATTGTGTTTTTAATCCGTTCCTAGCCGAGCATCAATCACCTCACTGCGCCTGCATGTAATCCTCTTTGAGATGGGAGCTAGCTGATTACTGCACATGACTCACCCCACCCCCCCCCCCAATCCTTTGAGGCTTTGTTTACGGTAACGCTTTGGAAAATCCCTTCTCGATTTTGAAATGTAAATCTGATTTGCACAGCATTGTGAGAATTGAGAGTTATAAAACCATTAACTGATTCATGTTTTTTTGTCATTCATTCTTATTCATTGGTGTACTGTAGGTGTGTGGGGGGGGTGGGTGTTGTCAATGATTATGATTAGCAGGAATGTAAATAAATATTTATTTTATTTTATCGGGAATCAAAAAATAAAAATATAAAAATAATCATGAATAATACATAATGCAGTCTTTATTAAGTTCTTCTGGCAGATTGAAATTGGATAAACATTTAGAAAACATTTGTAAAACATGGATAAACATGAATAATGCACATTTATAAGAATATTATTTAATAATATATACTGTAATGTAATATATATATATATATATATATATATATATATATATATATATATATATATATATATATATATTGTGACAGAGTCACTGACTCAGTAGGCTGGAATAGTGAATGGAGAGACGCTGCAGCCAGTTCACAGAGTGTTAATCACCTCAGACAGAAAGAAGCACACCTGCAGCCTAATTAAGCAGGAGGCCTGAGAGACTGCAGGTTTAAAAGCAGGAAGTGACACGCACACAGGGAGCTTGTTTATCCACAGGAAGGTGGAGAGAACTCTCCCGGCTTGGAAGCCGTAGCAGCTGCTGCTGCTCTGGTCCCCAGTCCTGCGAGGAGCTTTGCTGCTGGGACCAGCTGGGACCCCAACCCAGGATAAAGATAAACATTGCTGCGAGGCTGGACACAGACTGCTCCCCGGAACCGTGTTCCTGTTTGCTGTTTGGAGCTGCAACAGATAAGACTTTATTATTACACTTATTGGTTATACTTTGTGTTGCATATGTTTTGTGCATGACCAGATTAGCTGGCTGTCTTGTTAGTAAGGGCTCAAGAAGTGAGTTAGTTTCCCTAAAGGGAACAGGCTTTAATTTTCAAGAAAGTAGTTTCTTAAAGGGACAGTGCACCCGTATTTTATTTTGGTTGTGGCTAGTAAACCACTATAGTTGAACGTTTCCCACCGTGTCTAGCGTCTTACTGACCCCGCCGCGAGGCCGTCCGTATATATATATATATATATAGTAATATTATTTTTTCCGTCTTTATCTTGTTCCTCTTGTGCAGTTATGTGCGTACTGTATTATGGCATTTTGTGATGTGTAATACTACTGTAGATGGCTGGTGCTGCTTTTTCTGGAAAGAAAAAAAATTGAGCAGTTAGTAGACAGTTTCTGTAGTACTGTCAAACTAGTCTATACTGGAACTACTGTATACTTTGACTACTGTTAAATACTATGTAACCAGATGGCTGGTGCTGCTCTCTCTGTAAATAAAAAACTGTAACTACTGTATACTCTTGACAATTAGGAAAGAAAAAATCTGTGCCATACTTACCTGTATCATACTGTACTTACAATACTACAGTACAGTACTTTCCTGATGCTTGCCCATTACGCGCGATCACAATGGGCAACACAGTCTGCTATTTATTGCAGCATTCCACGGTGAGTACATCGTTCCAAAAACTCATTATGCCTTTCGCCAACTCGTCCTTTTTGGAGGGTTTCCCCGCTTTCCGGATATGGTCCTTCAGCTGATGCCAGACCATTTCGATCGGATTGAAGTCTGGCGATCTGTCATTGAAAAAAAGGACAATTAGTTTAAGAGATACAGTACACAGTAAAAGCAGTGGGGAAAAAATGAGACACTGTTACCGCACTTACTCCACTGGCGTCTTCACCCAGTTGATACCGCGCTCAAGGATATGCATTGTTGACGCGGTGTGCTTCGGATCGTTGTCCTGGTAGAAACGGTGACCATCAGGGATCTCACGTGTGATGTATTGCACTATCTCAGGGACAATTTTGTCTTGGAAGAAAGCTTTATTCATGATTCCTATAACAAGAAAAGAAAAGTGCTCAAAAAACTGCAGAATAGTACAGTACAGTGCATACAGTAAGGCTACACTAGTAAAGTACAGTGCATAAGGCTACATTATATTTTATATATTTTACCTTCAAAGATGATAATGCATCCTGGTCCATGCCTAGAGATGGCACCCCACACATGCAGCTTCATGGGGTGTTTTGGCCGCGGCTTCATAGATATGCGACCTTTTTTGTGTAATGCAAAGGTTGCAAATCTCTCCAGCGACACAGTAGACTCGTCAGTGAAGATGCAATCCTGGAAAGTTTCTCCACTGTCGATCCATGCCTGTGCCTGGACCACACTTTTTATTTTGTTTACGTCCCGTATCATGGGGTACGCTCTGTAATGACAAGGAATAAATAATTTTAGCGGTACAGTTCAGTTTCTTAAACAACACTTTAACCTCCTGTACAGTCCAGTACTAACCTCACACGTCCATATTTCCATCCAATGCCGCGTCTCATCTTCTTTATGCTGGTCTCGGATACAGTGAGATTGTGATTTTCCTGCAGAGTGTATTTGACCCTTAATGCACTCTTCTCATCATTCTCCTCACTTATTTTGTCCACCAGAAGAGTTGTCTCCCTACAATGTAAAGAAAAACAATCTATACAGTATACTGTTGTAATATAAATATAAATATAGAAAATATATATACTGTTGTAATATAAATCTAAATATACAAAATATATACAGTGTACTGTTTTAATATAAATATACAAAATGTATATACTGTTGTAATATAAATCTAAATATACAAAATATATACAGTATACTGTTGTAATATAAATATACAAAATATATATACTGTTGTAATATAAATCTAAATATACAAAATATATACAGTATACTGTTGTAATATAAATATACAACATATATATATATATACTGTTGTAATATAAATCTAAATATACAAAATATATACAGATACTGTTGTACTGTAATATAAATATACAAAATATATATACTCTTGTAATATAAAAATAAATACAGTATACAAAATCTATATATTGTTGTTATATAAATATAAATACACAAAATATATATACTGTTTTAATATAAATACAAATACAGTATACAAAATATATATATATTGTTGTAATAAAAATATAAATATACAAAATATATATACTGTTGTAATATAAATATAAATACAGTATACAAAATCTATATATTGTTGTTATATAAATATACAAAATATATATACTGTTGTAATATAAATACAGTATACAAAATCTATATATTGTTGTTATATAAATATAAATATACAAAATATATATACTGTTTTAATATAAATACAAATACAGTATACAAAATATATATATTGTTGTAAAAAAAATATAAATATACAAAATATATATACTGTTGTAAAATACATCTAAATATACAAAATATATACAGTATACTGTTGCAATATAAATATACAAAATATATATACTGTTGTAATATAAATCTACAGAAATAACAAAAATATTAGATACAGTACTGTAGATCTACAGTACATTATTTGATATAAAAAAAAAATTTAAGTTGTATAAATATACTTACGCGTTGGTTACCCTTGCTTCCCTTTTGCGTTCTCTGTTACATCCGAACCATTCTCAATAAACGCATCAACCGCATGTCAACCGCGCATGACCCGCGCATGACCCGTGGCTGAGAATGCAAAATGAATGCGGCATTCTCCCGGTGAAGTGCAAGAGATCCACTTGGATCGATGCCACAGGGCCTTACGATCCCGCCCACAGCAAGGAGATCCCCCAAGAGACATAATTGCACGTTCCCACTACTTTAAAATTAAAGAATCTTTCTGTCAGTTGACATGTAATAACCCCACATTCGAAGGTCACAAAATCCAAGTCTTCCAAGACATCTCCCCCACTACCCTGCTGTAAAGGAAGCAGCTCACCCCCATCACGAAAATCCTCCGCGATGAAGGAGTTAAATACCGGTGGATATACCCATTCGGCCTCCTGGTCTCCAGAAACGGGGCATCTAACACAATAAGACGCGCAGAGGAGGGGGGAGACTTCCTCACAAATCTGGGCCTGCAAGACAAAATTCCTGAAGAAATGGCGGGAAGCAGTACAGCGCCAGACCCATCATGGCGCGAGGCAGGTAAATCTGACATGCATAGACAAACCCGCAGCCCCCGTTGACAAGAGACTAAAAGAGACATACCGATCGTTTAAAGTTAAAGTTAGCCTCACCCCCGCCCGACCCGACCACCCGCTGTGGTCCCCAATGCTGTTATCCTACCAGTTGAAACCCTAGCAGAGAACCGAGGTGCCCAGGTGGAATCCAAAACCCGCCACACATACCTGGAAGCCGGACAGCAGCCCACGGAGACTGGCGGCCATCTTGGAGCAGTTCCAGCGTTAGACTGACAGAGAGGTGGAGCCAGGTGACGTCGGAGGGGAGGAACCACCGCATATCGCGAGAAGACCTGACGGACGGGACGGAGAGCCCTCCAAGATGGCGGCGAACAAGGACGCAAGGGGCGGAACCTAAAGATCGTGGCGGCAGTGCCATCGGACAGCATAAGCACCGGCGAAGCTGTGCGTCGTGGCAGACAGAGGGGGAGGGCAAGAGAAAAGAAGATAGTGGCAGAGGGTTAGAGGGAGTAGGATTAAAAGAGGGAGGGGGGGAGAGAAGGCAAAACAGAGGAGGGGGGAGTGAAAGACGGGCTGCGGAGGGGAGAGGGAGAAGGACGGCATGTGGAGAGGGGGAGGAGAAATTCGGAGTGGGGTGGGGGGGAATAGAAGGTAGGAAGGTAGAGGGGAGGGGGAAAAAGACAGAATGAAGAGGAGGGGGGGATGGTTAAAGAGAGGGGAGAAAGGAGGAAGGGAAGGGGGGCGGATGGAGGAGGGGAATGGGGGGGAAGGAGGAAGGATTCTCAGTCTGGAAAGGATTAGAGAAAGAAATGCAAGGCATCAGCGGTCAGCAACTCCAACAGCAAGTTATAAAGGGGCGGAGGCACTCTGCTAGGCCATGGTTAGCCCATCCTAGTGACACAAGGGTTAGGGTATAACGGGGAGGCAATGTTGTTATTAAGAGCTATCAGTACACAGGTTAAGTTAGTGCTTTAGAGGTTCACAAGTTAATCAACAAGATTCACTATGACTATTAGTATACCACTGGACAAATGAAATGGGACAGGCTTTATATAAGGCCTGTGACATCACATTTGGTTGACATAAGGTACACCCCCAATCTAATTGGTTGGTGTACCATGTGACAGCTTCCAGGATGTGATGTCATTTTAAAGGGAGGGAAGCCAGCCAATCAGGTAGCATATGCTCCCCTCCCTTTAAGATGAAGTCACTTCTGAAAAAAAAAAAAAAGGCGTCATCACATGGTACACCAATCAATCAGATTGGAAGATATACAGTATCATGTGATGCCTTTCCTTTTTGGAGTGCTGTGACGTCATTAAAAAGGGAGGGAGGTATGCTACCTGATTGGCTATCTTCCCTTACTTTTTGATGCTGTAATTGGGTGGTTAGGCCTCGCGGGTGGGTAGCAGGAGTGGTTAACCCTTCATTACCATAGCAGTTACTACCGCTATGTTAGTCAAGGTGTTAACACCTCCTACAAACTTCCTGGATGGCCTAACCACCCACCCTGGGGCAAATACTCCCTTCACGCACCCCCTCTACCCCCCAAGAAACCAGGTACTCTGGCTTAACCCCTTCATTACCTTATCGGCTAGCCGCTAAGGGAATAAAGCGTTTTTTATGTTATTAATTTCAGCCCTGGGGACACCCTGTTTCCTGAGTTGCCGGCCCCAATATAGGGTGCTGGTATCTCCCTGCATTGTTTAAATCTCCCGCGTCAAGTGTTTGGGACATTTAAACGCACAAGAGATACCGGCACCCAATACCGGGGCCTGTACCTCAGGAAGCAGGGAGCCCCCCGGGCTGAAATGAATGTGGTTCAGCTCCGGATACCCCCTGCGTTATTGCGTTACTGTGTTATTAAAATAAAATAAAAACAGTACGATTGCCTGTAAGAGCTGTGCAGGGAGATGCAGCTCTCTCTCTCTGTGCAGTTCTTACAGACTTCAGGCAGATTGCATGGGCATGTGCTGCCCTAGATCCCGAGGAAGACCTGGGGAAGGGGTGGCCCGGAGGAGGAGACAGGAGGCAGAGGGCGCGCTCTAGATTTCCACCATCCCACAGGCAAGGGGGAGGATGTGGTCCTATGCCACTGATACCTCTCCCATCCAGTTTTGTGTGTTCTGTGTGTTTACTTCCCCCCTTGTGTCCTATGTCCCCTCTGTTCCCACCCCACCCCACATCATCTCCTACGCAGGTGGTTCCCCGCTGAAGTTGAGCAACACGCTATGCACTGCAGAGGAACACAGGCTCCCTAAAAAAGGCCTGATGCACCAGATTGTAACACTACCGATGCAAGGTCAGTCCATATCACCAATATGCCTTTAACCTTTATCTCGCACAACACTAAAGGGTTAAACTGCCCCCGCAAACGTAAGACAGCACTCACTGATTACAAAAGAAAGAGGGCAGACTTCGCATTAATCCAAGAAACACACTTTAGCATCACTAGCTTCCCCAAATATTTTGATAAACAATTTAAACAGGTTTATTTATCCTCTGCCACAGACAAAAAAAAACGCGGGGTGGCAATCTTGATCCACAACAGAGTGGGGCTAGTGGTGGATAGGGTGAAAAAAGATCAGGAGGGTAGGTTTCTGCTGATCACAGGGTCCATAAATGCACAGCCAATAACAGTTGCCACAATCTATGCCCCAAGTGTACACGAAGCAGACTTTTTCACAAAAACGTTTGACGTTATAAGAAAATATAGTAAAGGCGCGATAATCATAGGCGGAGATTTCAATACAGTGCTAAACGCATCCCTTGACAGATCAGGCCCCCCCAGACAAAGGGCAACACCACGATCCCCAGCCCTGGAAAAGGCTTAAAGGATCTACAGCTATTAGACGTTTGGAGGGAGACACACCCACTAGACAGAAACTACACCTTCTACTCCCACCCCCATGACTCATTTAGCAGAATCGACTACTTCTTTGTCTCTAGTAGACTGGTCCCCGTGATCGCCCATACTGGGATCCATGATATTTCATGGTCAGATCATGCACCCATTGAGCTACGGTGCACACAGATAGTGCTGGAAAGACCAAGAGCAAATTGGAAACTAAATGAATCCCTCCTAAAGATCCCCGATTTGGAAGGAAAGGTCAAAGAGGAGATCAAGTACTTCTTTAATGAAAATAAAGGTAGCGTTAGCTCTCACATAACCCTCTGGGAGGCACATAAAGCAACACTGAGGGGGGTTTTGATTAGCCTGGCGGCTAAAAAGAAAAAGGAAAGCAATGCAAAAATTATCAAAGAACAGACAGAGTTAAAGCAGCTTTGGGAGCAACACATACGCTCCCCAAATGTGGCAACTCTCCAGCAAATTAGACACCCAGATTAAACTGAACCTACTCCTCACCTCCCAGGCCGAGAAATCGTTAAGTTGGTCAAAGAGAAGATTCTTTGAGAAAGCAAACAAACCAGATACCTTGCTGGCTAACATGATTAACTCTAAAACAAATAACTATAACATACAATCCCTGCGCCGGGAATCGGGTGGGGTCACGGCCAATCCCAAACATATAGTAGGGGAATTTAAAGCCTTCTATGCAAAATTGTACGACGGGGAAAAGGTATCCCGTGCTACTGGTACAACGGAGGCCCTACAGAGTTTCCTGAGGAACTCAAACATAACCGGTTTGAATGAGTCAGATAGAGAGGTAATAGGTAGTGATTTCACAATGGAGGAACTATCAGAGGTTATTAAAAACCTTAAACCCTCTAAAGCCCCGGGTCCCGACGGATATTCAAATCTTTACTATAAGAAATTCAGGAAACAACTGGCCCCATATCTTCTCCGTATGTTTAATCAAGTGCTAAACGGTTCCCCCTTTCCCAGCCAGATGCTCCAAGCGTCCATTTCAGTAATACACAAGAAAGGGAAAGACCCCCAGGACTGTAAAAGCTACAGACCAATATCCCTGATTAATTCGGACATTAAAATCTATGCTAAATTACTGGCCAACAGATTAAATCTTATCCTACCCAGACTGGTGCACCCAGATCAAGTCGGGTTTATCCAGGGTCGACAAGCATCGGATAACACCCAACGAATCATTGATCTGATAGAAATAGCCAATTCCAAATCCATACAAATTATGGCGCTCAGTCTGGATGCGGAAAAAGCGTTCGATAGGATAGACTGGCCATATCTGGAGGCCACGCTTGGAGCGTTTGGCATGGGAGACAAATTGATAAAAGCTATATTCGCTCTCTACTCAGCCCCGTCGGCTAGGGTCACCCACCAGGGATTCGCTTCGGACCCCTTCCAAATTAAGAGCGGAACGAGACAGGAATGCCCGCTCTCCCCCCTCCTCTTTGCGCTGTGTATGGAACCATTAACGGCCCAGATACGAGATAGCAAAGACATCACGGGTATTGACATCGGAAACCAGTCGCATAAAGTGCACTATATGCGGATGATGTATTCCTGACAATATCTAAACCCCTTACCTCTCTACCAAACCTGTTCGATCTGCTTGGTCGATTCAATAGGGTCTCCGGGTTCAAAAGAAATCAGAGCAAATCCGAAGCCCTAAACATAAATCTCCCCAGGCACATGGAAAAATTAATCGCCATAAATTTTAACTTCCATTGGCAACAACACCAAATTAAATACCTAGGAATTAACGTCACCACGACATATAGCACAATCTATCAAGCGAACTATCCTAGATTGATGCGGACTTTGAGAGAGGACATTAAGAGGTGGGCCAAATATAAAATCTCATGGATTGGTAAAATCCACTGCGTTAAAATGAACTTGCTACCACGCCTTCTGTATCTCTATCAAACCCTCCCGGTGCTTATAGGATTGAAGGACACTCTCTCACTCCACTTCGAGATAGATACATTTATCTGGGAAGGAAAGAAGGTGACGGTGAGCAAACAAATCATGCGCAAACAAACAGGAGCAGGTGGGCTCGCGGTACCTTGTTTGTTGTCCTACTACAAGGCGGCACAATTATGTCAAATAGTGCAGTGGCACTCTAATCCAGACTCCAAAAGATGGGTCGCGTTAGAAAGAGAAGCATGTTCCCCATTAGAACTGGAGCATCTGATTTGGTACCCCAAAAAGGTGCGAATAGGCACCAAATTGCCGCTATCCTCAATGACCAACTCGCTCTCGGTATGGAAGGGCACTAGGCTCAAATGTATACTGATTCGTCGGGCGTCGGGTATGACGCCACTATGGGACAACCCACTCTTTGCTCCGGGCCAGTCCAGCACAGAATTCACTATCTGGAAACAAAAAAACATTAAGAGATAGGTAGATCTGGAGGGAAGACAAGGTATCCAAACATTTGAAATACTTCAATCTGACCAAAAAATCCCTAATGCCAAGCTCTTCAGATACCTCCAGATCAGGGCATTCTATCAAAAGGTCCAGCCACATACCCCTATGACAAATTTCGAAAAGCTCTGTCGATCAGGGACATCCACGGCGGGACTCACATCGCAGATGTACAAAGAGGTGACCGGTTCTAGCGTGACTGTGACGAACAAAACGAGATACATGACCAGTTGGGAGACAGACTTAGGAGAGGAGCTGGAGGTAGAGGAATGGACAAAAATCGTAACGGCGACATCCAAAAGCTCCATGTGCATGACCTTAAGGGAGAACGCATATAAGGTTATGATGCGCTGGTACCACACTCCCACAAAACTAGCTAAATTTCTGCCCAGTTACTCCCCATTGTGTCCTAGACAATGTGGACAGCAGGCAGACCTGTTACACATGCTGTGGTCGTGCCCCAAAATCGTCCCAGTCTGGGATTCAATTAAGGACTGGTTGAATAAGATTACAGGTAAACCCGTACCATTTGACCCATGGCTGTTCCTTCTGAACAGACCAGATGAAGGGTTCGGAACCGAATTTGGTCAGTTTGCCAGATGGAGAAGTTGACAAGTTTGGTCAACGACACTGGTACAAATTTTCTAAAAGTCTGGCTACCTTAGTTAGCCCAAACAGACATCCCGGGGGTGGAAAGGGCCACAATATGGCTTTGATAGAGGAAAATGCGTTCTTCCCTGAACAAGCACCCAGGAGAGATGACCAAGAAATAACACGATAAGCCCCCAGAGAGAATCTAGAGAATGGCAGACAGGGACCAGAGGATGAATCAGGACCGAGATAAGGGGAACGCACTGACTCCCTAGACGCAGAGAGCCAGCGAGTGCATGACAGAGGCGGAACCACACGAGGAGAAACCCACACATCCCCATCTCCCCTTCCCCCCCTCCTTTTTCTTTCCCCCCTATCCCGGGGGCTTTCTGTTCGTCTGTTCGTCTACCCGGTCTGTCTGTAAATGTCAGTCCTTACACATACAGTTAGAGGCAACTCTTATTCGAACAAAAACCAGTGGCAATTCCCCAAAAAACCCAGGAAACACCCAGGTACATTCTGAATACATGCCTTAAACTTTCCTTAAACTAGCCCCAGCATTTCTGCATTGATTAATGGCCTATCAGATTAACAGCGGGGGTCCCTGGCAGTCCCATTCAAACTGAATTGGACTGCCAGGGATCCCTGCTGTGTTAATCCTATGGGTCGTTAGTCAATGCAGAAATGCCTTAAACGTGCCTCAAACTAGCCCAGAACATACCCAGCACATACCCAGCACATACCCAGAATGTAACCCGGCTAGTTTACGGCAAATGTTAGAATAAACGTTGCCTCTACTGTATTGGGGCTACATACGATGCATGCCGATCTTGAATTACGTTGTTAACATATATACTGTATGCACATGATATCTAAACAAAATAACAAATTTAAGTTGAAAAAAAAAAATTAAGTGGGTATTAATTTTTGGTTGATTTTCACTCAGAATCCACCGTAACCAAACCTTCTAAAAATCTGTGTAGGTGTCGTTATTAAGACTAACCAGTTTTTCCATGCAGCAAATCTGCCAGATTTTATTTTTAACTTTGGGAATTGAGGGAATAATTGTTTGTTTCCATACTGCCGCTAATTCGCGTCTTGCGGCTGAAAATATGTGGCACAGTAATTTATTTTCATGTCTCGTGAGGAGGTAATATGGTTTGTTTAAAAGAAATAACCAGGGATCCATTGGTAGGTCCAAACCGAAAAACCTTTGTGACCACATTTTGATTTCCAGCCAATAAGCTGCTATGAATCGGCATCCCCACCACATATGTATAAATGTGGCTTGTGCTCCACATCCTTTCGGACATATTGCTCCTGACGAAGCTGTGTACCACAGCGAAACGCGTAGAGCCAACGAGTTTGAAGCAGCTGCCTCCAAGAGAAGACGCCGAAAGCTAGGACGCTCCCGCAGACCCCTCAGCATTGCTGGTTGCCATCCTTTTCCACCTGATGCGGTTACCCGCGAACCGGACGTGACGTCACACGCCGACGGCACAGCGAGGAGAGGGGGAGAAAATTCGGGAGCGCACACCGCAAAGACAGTGAGCATTTACTTGCTAAAGATACCTCTATATGTACAGAATCTTTGTACTTAATGTGAGTACATCTCTTACCACTTTTTGAGATAAATCCAGTGAATTGCAATCTGCACTATTGGGCCGTTTTGTGTCTTCTGTTTTTCCATATACCCTGTTGGGAGCTGAATATCTGGAACAGTCCCCTTATGTGAAAGCAGAGTGGTGCCATTACTCATCTGAAAGGAAGAACTACTATCTACATACCTCCTGGTTGTACTTTATCATTATCAACACCTTTGCACTGTATAAGTAATTCACTTCTATATATAAGTTGTTTGTAATCAACTATTGATTTTAAGATCACATATTGTATTAGTACTTTTTCACTCACATGAGGTGTACACAAGTGGATCGCTCCCTTCCAACTCCAAACCAGAATCTAAACAAAATAACAAATTTAAGTTGAAAAAAAAAAATTAAGTGGGTATTAATTTTTGGTTGATTTTCACTCAGAATCCACCGTAACCAAACCTTCTAAAAATCTGTGTAGGTGTCGTTATTAAGACTAACCAGTTTTTCCATGCAGCAAATCTGCCAGATTTTATTTTTAACTTTGGGAATTGAGGGAATAATTGTTTGTTTCCATACTGCCGCTAATTCGCGTTTTGCGGCTGAAAATATGTGGCACAGTAATTTATTTTCATGTCTCGTGAGGAGGTAATATGGTTTGTTTAAAAGAAATAACCAGGGATCCATTGGTAGGTCCAAACCGAAAAACCTTTGTGACCACATTTTGATTTCCAGCCAATAAGCTGCTATGAATCGGCATCCCCACCACATATGTATAAATGTGGCTTGTGCTCCACATCCTTTCGGACATATAGATGGGTACTCTGGGATTAATTTAGCTAGTCTCATGGGGGTTAAATTCCACCTCATCATAACTTTATAGGCATTTTCTCTGATTGTGATACACATTGATGATGTGGCAACCTTTTGAAAAATATCATTCCAGTCTTCTATGTCTAATACCTCCCCCAGGTCATCCTCCTATTGTAGCATATATTTCAGTTTTTGATTCATTTTTGGTTTCTGATATTTCTCTTCTATGTTTCACATTGTTCACAATCTGCGGTATTGAATATCATCTGTTAGATTTTCTAAGCCTTTGGCTGATTTATTTAACATGCAACACATATAGATAGATAGATAGATAGATAGATAGATAGATAGATAGATAGATAGATAGATAGATAGATAGATAGATAGATAGATAGATATTCCAGGCAAAAGGTGACACATTGTGTGCTCATTTGCATGACATTTCCCAGAATCCCTTGCTGCAGTGGGAGCATTGTATGCTAGGTGATAATGTTTGAAAGGCAGGGTTGCAGACCTGTCTAAGACATGTGAATGTGCTCAAAAGTGATATTCTTTATATATATATATATATATATATATATATATATATATATATATATATATATATACAGGTAAACCCCGTTATAGCGCATTGTATTGTATGCTAGGTGATAATGTTTGAAAGGCAGGGTTGCAGACCTGTCTAAGACATGTGAATGTGCTCAAAAGTGATATTCTTTATATATATATATATATATATATATATATATATATATATATATACAGGTAAACCCCGTTATAGCGCGACCCATTATAACGCGAATCGGTTATAACGCGGTCTGAGCATGGCTCCCGAATTGAAAGCCTCATTTTGCCAGCTTACCTGCATCTCAAATCCTCCATTTTGCCGCCTTACGCTCTCCTCTACCAGCTGTCCTGTCCACGTGCTCATCTCTCTCTCTCGCGTGCCATCGGGTGTTTTTTTTTTTTCAAACATTCAATTCAATGCTTTATTGACTACCAGACAGACACAAATAAACATTAATACATTTTGTTCAAAACACATGCAGGGATTGAACTCGGGACCTTCTGATACCAATGCCTTGCCTCTTACCTCTACACCATAGGCTTGGTATGGCAAGACATAACCTATAAATATATTTATCCTCTACAACACAAGGTACATGTCAATGTTAAATCTTAAGTTTATTTCTAGCTGTCTATGACATCACACAGCTCCTGTGGTCTAGTGGTAGAACTCTTACCAACATATGAAAGGGTCCTGGCTTCAATTCCTGTATGAAATGGTATAATTAACTTTTTTAATAAATTATTATTTTAATTATATTGTATAATTTATAAATATATAATTCTTTATTATTCTTTATTAATTAATAATTATTCATTAATCAATAATGATATATTAATAATAATTCATTATTAATCATTCTTTATGATTAATTATGTATTATTAATAAGTATGATTATTAATTATTATTAACAGTTAATTAACTAATTAATAATTATTACTAAATACTTAATAATAATAATTATTAATACTTACTTATTAATAAAAAGTATTAATACTTAATAATTATTAATAATTAGTAAGTATTAATAATTGTTATTAATAATTAAGTATTAATAATTACTTAATAATTATTAACACCCAATTAGTAATAATAATTATTAATACTTAATTATTAACAACAATTATTAATACTTACTAATTATTAATAATAATAATAATTATTATTAATTAACTATTAATAATTATTATTACTAATTGGGTATTAATAATTATTAGGTATTAGTAATACTTATTAATTAGTAAAAATTAATTGCTAATGATAATTAATAATCATACTTATTAATCATAATATAATTATTAATAATAGTATTATTAATTAATAATTATTAATAAATAATTATTAATAATACTTAATACATAATTATTAATTAATTATTAATTAGTTAATTAACTGTTAATAATAATTAATAATCATACTTATTAATAATACATAATTAATCATAAAGAATGAATTATTATTAATACATCATTATTGATTAATGAATAATTATTACTTAATAAAGAATTATATATTTATAAATTATACAATATAATTAAAATAATAATTTATTAAAAAAGTTAATTATACCATTTCATACAGGAATTGAACCCAGGACCCTTTCATATGTTGGTAAGAGTTCTACCACTAGACCACAGGAGCTGTGTGATGTCATAGACAGCTAGAAATAGACTTAAGATTTAACATTGACATGTACCTTGTGTTGTAGAGGATAAATATATTTATAGGTTATATCTTGTCACACCAAGCCTATGTTGTAGAGGTAAGAGGCAAGGCATTGGTATCAGAAGGTCCCGAGTTCAATCCCTGCATGTGTTTTGTACAAAATGTATTAATGTTTATTTGTGTCTGTGTCTGGTAGTCAATAAAGCATTGAATTGAATGTTTGAAAAAAACAATGGCACACGACGGCAAGAGAGCAGAGAGATGAGCAGAGCAGAGAGATATGAGCACGTGGACAGCAGGAAGAGGAGAGCACTGGTAAGGCGGCAAAATTGAGGAGATTTAAATCTGTAATGAGGAGGCTCGCTGATGCCGGTGAAATTTTAACGCGACCCCGGTTGTAACGCGGTGTTGGGGTTGTGGACCCCAAGGACCGCGTTATAACGGGGTTTACCTGTATATATATATATATATATATATACAGGTAAACCCCGTATATATATATATACACTGTATATAAATCGTTTCGGCATAATATTGCTGTCTAATCATTTGTATATATTCGAGGTTAATATTTTCACATTATGTACATCCTATGGTAGTCTACACAAATTATGGTTATTAATTTTGATATGAAGGTAAGTATGTTACATCTCCTGTAATCTCCTACAGTCACCAAAATGGGTCACCATCACTGCAGACACCACTAACATGGCCCATTGGGAATTTGGTGATGGTGGGGAATTAGATGATCTTGGTGTAATCGGGATGATGATGAATAGCAGCTATGATGTTAGCAAACCAGGCAATATGTCAGTGCTACTGCTACTAGTAGTACAAGCGGCCAGACATGGACCCCAAAGCAACAACAGCAGACCAAAGTTCAGGAAGCATTTGAAAAGGTTAAAAAATTACACACCACTCATGACAGAGCTCTGCTGCTGAATGGAATGTTAGAAAAAATGCTTGTTATATACTGTACTTGTTGTCTTTTAAATTTGTAGAATTTCAGGGGTTTAGAGAGATTATGCAATGTGCAGAGCCACGTTTGACCATCCCAAGCAGATCATATTTCTCAATCAAGGCATTTCCCGAACTACAGTATACAAAAAGGTTGTTGCATCAGTGGTTGAGGCTCTTGCACAATCGGAGTTCAGTAAGGTATCTTTCACTACTGACATGTGGAGAAGTGGTAATGGACGCGATGAGTACATTACCACTACTGCAAATTGGGTGTATTTTACTCAATGTAGTAATAATACTGTTAAACACCAAAAGGGGGTAAAAATAGTCAGTCAGTGGCTGGAGCAGCAAGATATTATGCAGACATCTTACTGTGTATGCAGAGTTTTGATAAAGGCCCATGCAGCTTCAGGTGTCCTAGCAAAATTGCAGAATATAATAGAGCCGTGGCTAACTTCAAGGGGACATGAAGCTGGGTTTGTTCTAGAGATAACAATTCCAACTAGATTAAATCACTAAAACAAGGTGCCCTGTCTAGGCGGCAGGAGCAAAAAATCCTGCCTCCTCACAGGTAAAAATGGAGATGCCTTCATGCTTGAATTCAACATTATATATGCTTGAACATATCCATGAGCAACAGAAGGCGGTTAATGATTCTGTAATGGCGCATGGCAGCAGCTGTTTAGGGCCTTTCTGAAGCCTAGACAGAAGCATCTGATGGGAGAGGTGTGTAGGCTGTTAAGTCCCCTTGAGGAAAGTCACAGTTCTTGTGAGCTGTGATGATTCTGGCATAAACCATATCATTCCTTTTATTTACTTCCTTGAAAAATGTTAATTGATATGCAACATAATGGTGATATATCCCACATCCCCATGAATAGGTTTGCATAGCTCGAATAGGAAATAATTATTAGTGAGAATAAACTTAATGCTCTTAATAATAATACGCCCTATTATTAAGAGCATTGAGTTTATTCTCACTAATAATTGTTTCATGTCTGAACGCTATTACCTGCAAATCTGTTGCACAACCATGGGTTCCAGGTTCACACCGAGCTATGCAACCCTATTCATGGGGATGTGGGAGGAGAACCAAGTGTGGATTTTGCGTGGGCCTGGTCCTGCTGTACAGGTATATGGACGATATCGTCTTCATCTGGAGAGCAGAAGCGGAAGCGGCCACAAATTCTATTAATAATCAAAATCAGCTTAATTTACTGTTCACTCATAATATGAGTAGAAAAGAGATACAATTCTTGGATTTGAGGGTAAAATAAATTATAGAACTCATTTCAAATCAGTGGACTGTAATACTGTACATATATTCTTAAAAAAAGCTGCCATTATAAAAATTAGCTAGACAATATTCCTCATGGCAAGATAAGAAGAATTAGGAGGAATTGAACCTCTGATCAAATCTCAGGAATAATCGATCCTCCTAAAGAAAAAGTTAATTGAAAAAAACTATGATGAAAAGTTATTAGATAATGTAACGGGTATTCCCCCACCCAATTGCATATAGAGTGTATGTGAGGGGGAACCTATATGTTCCCAGATGTGGTGCGTATACCTGCAGGTTCACAGGAGGCCTGAGCCTCCGCTGATGGGAACCTGGGGTGCTTCTCTGGAACGTTTCTTCAATCAGCGCCTCCACCTATGTGAGATTCTATGAGTGTAGAATGGCCCTCACATAGGAACATCCATAAAGTAACCAGCCCACACCAAAGGTTATGGCTAAAAGGGTTTACTATAGGGATCAGTAACATAACACACAGTATCATCATATAGAGTATCAACAGCTCTATGCATAACAAAACATACATTGGGTGCAAGGGCACCAATATCCCCTTGGTTAAGTGCCCTTGGCCTCTCCGCCCAATAGTAACACAACCATACAGTGCCCACAATAATCAGGTGCTCAGCACCACTGTCCCAGTGTCCTAGACCCCCACCCAGATGTGTGGCAGCGCTGCTCACGTGTGTATAGTTGGTGCACATACAGATACCTACCCGGGCACACGTCCGTGCCCGGGTGTAAAGCTCTTCAAAAAGGGTCTGACGCAGGAACGGGAATCTGCCTCTGCGCGGGGTGTCTCCCTCATGGAGCGTCTCACCCACAGAATGTCTCTTGTAGTAGAGCCTGTCTGAGCCCAGACGCAGGCCACGATCACCGCGTGCAACTGGCACCGGTGATATCACATAACACTGTTCTGTAGAAAGAAACCCCCCCTTGTACAGAAAGGGGCCTTTCCTGAAACTGCCAAACTAACTGCTGTGGCTGCACTAAAAGCCACACTGTCTCTTCTTGTCAGAGCACACAGCACTGCAGCTGTGTCACTGACTAGACTCACTCTCAGCTAAGGGCAGGGTCCCTACCTAAGGGGCCTTCCCTATGAACTTACCCACTAACCTAGTGGGGAGTGGGGCCTACCTGGGGCCTGGGGGTAACCTGGCCTAGTGTAAGAAGCCACTTGCTCCTTACACACTTCCTCACCCTTCCTTCTCCCAGCTCCAACTGACTAGCGTGGTCTCTGTGCAACATTGTATCCTTCTCCAACAGGAGAAGCTGCAAACTCTATTTGCTGGCTGGCTTCACGTGATGTGGGTGAAAGGGCAGTCCCCAGAGGCTGCTGGGAGTTGTAGTCCGTTATGGCCCTCTTTAACATTAGGGCCACGTGCGCTATGTCTACCGCGCCTGTGCAACCATGTAATGGCCGCCACTGCTCTCTTCTGCGCCTGCGCGACCTTGGGGAGTCCCTGTGCTAAGGAGCGCCATCTCTGCCCCTTCGCGCTCACTATATTGGCCACCGCGTCGCGTCTGCGCATGCGCGAGCCTCCGCCCCCGAGCGGACATAACAAAGATGGCGGCGCCATGCCTCTGACGCCACCGAGAGACGCGCTCGCCCCCGCAACTGCCTTCTCGCTGGTTAAGGGAAGAAGAATGGGGAACCTGGGAGCCAAAGGGAACCTGGCTACAATAATATAATGCAAAAGGTAACGCAGATGGAAAGGAAATAGCTTTTAAAGCCCAAGTTTGAGGCTAAGGAAGATAAGATGAAAAACTTTATCCCTACTATCACTCAATACAACAATTAATCTTATAATATCAAGAAGATTATAGGAAAATACTGGTCAATTTTAAAATAAGACTCTATCCTTAGTGAACTCTTACCAGAAAAACCTCAGATAGTTTTCACTAAAGTGCCTAATTTGAAGGACAAATTAGCTCCAAGCACTTTTAGAAGAAAAAATTGAATAAGGATTTAGTACAACATGAAACATGGTTAGAGTAATCCAATGGGCTTTTTAAAAAAAAAATGTTTGGGCTGTATGGCTTGCAAATTTGGCATCGATAAAAGTAAACAATTACCTTCAAAAAACCACAGAGGAGGCTTTTACAATCTCAAGTCTAATCAATTGCAACACAGATTACACAGTCTATTTATTGGAGTGCCCATGCTGCCACCAATATATGGGCCGCACCACAAGGAAATTGAAATTTAGGATACTGAACACGTAAGAAATATAAGAAATGGGTTGGAGACTTATAATGTCTTCCTACACTTCAAAATGTGTCACTAGTCCGATCCAGGGGGTCTAAAGTTTAGGGGAATAGATTATATCCTAAAAAATTGGAGAGGAGGAAGTAAAATACAATCCATTTCCCAAAAAGTAAGCTTCTGGATATACAAACTCAAGACTTTAAGACCCCTTGGATTGAATGTAGATTTTGATATAGATGCCTTTCTTGTCTGATAAGGAATTTCATTGATGTTATATGTATTTGTCAAATGATTTGAATAGGCGCCACAGATACCATAGATGAATAAAATAAACCGAATAATTAAACAGTATATGTAAAACACAAAAATGTAACCTGAAAAGATACTTCTCAACCTTTCCTGGAAATATGCGAGTATTTCCAACAGATGCAGTCTTGTTTTTGGGGTGGGAAGGGAGCGATCAAATCAGGAACATTACATGTGAATAAAGAAAATATAAAAAAACAATAATTGTGCAGTATATTAATACAATGCGGGCTAGATGAAAATCTTGGCTCTTGAGGATTTTCTACTTACAACAAAGTAGAAATAATCATGCAGTGTTCTGACAAATTGCAGAAAGTGTGAAGATGGGTTACTTCTCTTTTGGTATTAATGGCCCCAGTAGATTATCTTGCAGTAGAATTGAATCAGCAGAAGTAGTGCTCACATCATACATGCAAAGAGACAAAAACAGCCCAATGGTGTAGATTGTAACTTAGGTCGTTTATGTCATATAAAGAAATGGTAGATGTACTCACAAAAGTACAAACGGATTGTACACATAAAAGTATCTTTCGACGGTCTGTGCCTGCAAATGTTCCCACACTCCTTTTGAATCTCCTGCCTCGCCGGCTGACAGTGGCGTCTGACGTCACTTCCTGCTCGCGGATGACCGCATCCGCTGGTATCGGGAGAGCGACGCGCTAGGAGAGGGGCTGTGAAGGAACTCTGGCGTCCGGCGTCTTCCTCTCTAGGTGGCTGCAGCACAAAGAAGGCTCTACGCGTTTCGCTGCTTACTCATACAGCTTCCTCAGGAGCATAATGTAATAAGAATAAGAGAAGAGAGGAAGACGCCGGACGCCAGAGTTCCTTCACAGCCCCTCTCCTAGCGCGTCGCTATCCCGATACCAGCGGATGCTGCCATCCGCGAGCAGGAAGTGACGTCAGACGCCACTGTCAGCCGGCGAGGCAGGAGATTCAAAAGGAGTGTGGGAACATTTGCAGGCACAGACCGTCGAAAGATACTTTTATGTGTACAATCCGTTTGTACTTTTGTGAGTACATCTACCATTTCTTTATATGACATAAACGACCTAAGTTACAATCTACACCATTGGGCTGTTTTTGTCTCTTTGCATGTATGATGTGAGCAATACTTCTGCTGATTCAATTCTACTGCAAGATAGTCTACTGGGGCCATTAATACCAAAAGAGAAGTAACCCATCTTCACACTTTCTGCAATTTGTCAGAACACTGCATGATTATTTCTACTTTGTTGTAAGTAGAAAATCCTCAAGAGCCAAGATTTTCATCTAGCCCGCATTGTATTAATATACTGCACAATTATTGTTTTTTTATATTTTCTTTATTCACATGTAATGTTCCTGATTTGATCGCTCCCTTCCCACCCCAAAAACAAGATTGATGTTATATGTGACAATTTGATCAATTTCTGTATGTTATGATTCAAGTTGAAATAGACAAATTGCAATTCCCATAGAGTTCATTCTAGATTTTTATTAGTGTATTTTTGTAATAGATTTCTTTAGTGTGATATAGTAATAGATACTCAATCCTATTTATAGATACTTTTTACTAAATTTTCTATTTTAGTGTATTTTTAATATTTAATATTTATGAAAATTTTAAATTTTTAACACATAACTTCGTTTGTCTACTCCCTTAGATAATACCATAATTGATTTTTTTCTAAGGCTATCCAAATAAAGATGTAAGTATTTTTGGTAGTTCATTTGCAATTTTTGATTTGCAATATCCATTTTCTTTTCTATATCATTTCATTTACAAAAGTCTACATTTTGGTTTAATACACAACAGTCTTCTGTCCTATTTTGTATTGTTCAATTAATATAATTGAAATGACTTAGAATTTGTATGGTCATGTTTCCATTGAAGACTAACATTTCTTTTTTTTATATATTCTAGTGACTGCACAAGTAATTACTAACCAAGCCACTTGTAGTTGCATTTCGCTGTTTGTCTATTTTTATTTATTGTTGTATGAATTATTCAAATTGTTAGTTTTTTAAGGTATATTGTATTATATAATCAGTGCATATGTATATAAGAGTTGCAAATTGAAAAGCACTCAGTTTTGAATGTATGGGCCAATCCAAAGTATCATAGTCAGCTTGAGTGGTGATCTGATCTAACCATAATTAATTTGAAGCATGCTGAGCTGATTTATACTATGAATATGAAGGATATAAAGTCAGTGGGAAACGGGAAGCCTGATAAAACCCCAGAAGAAGTGACAGACTGGCAAAACACGTAGCATCTTTTGGAAACTTGAGGCTACCGTATTGTCAGCCCAGCACACAGCCATCAAGGAGCCCTGCTGTTTATGCTGTTCCGACATTGGGAGGGACAGGCCAAGGAAGCAGTGAGCATGCACGCAGGGGATGTGTTCCTGATGGGACTGGAGCAAGGCAGGATTACACCTTAAATTACACATTGCGATTGAAAAGTGGGGAGATTGTGAGTTTATCCTTCCCCCTCTGTGTTGTTAATTAATGTGTTGTTTATTAACTTTAGTAAAACGTTTGTATGTATCTCCTTGTATTGTGTTTGGGAGACCGAAGGTATCTGGCAGCACCTGATTACAAGCACTTTTATCACTATTTATGCATCACATTCATGTGTATAGTGAGTCACTGATTATTGATTTGTTCACTTGTGTTCATTTAACATTTTGTATATGGGTTTGTGCTTTTATTTGTGGCATCTCTGAAGTCCTGAGATGAGATGGAGGAAGAAGAACAGGCAGCCAAAGGTGGTCTGAGAAAGCAGTCAGAGAGAGAATAGTCGGTGTGGGTTAGACTTGTGCATGTTGATTAGTGAAAAAAAAGGTTGGTTAAGCCTGAGAGAAGACAGAGTTGAAACAGGAGCTTTAATTTTACTGTATGCTGTCTGGGTACTGTTTTATTTTTAATGGAGCTTTCAAAAAGAACTATTCATCCATGGGCAGTACAAACGATACAGGGTCATCCATTAAAGTTAGAGGAGGAAAAGGAAAGGAGATTTCACCAGCAATACAGGAAAGTCTTCTTTACAGCAAGGGCAGTTAAAATGTGAAATTCATTACTCATGGAGACTGTCATGGCAGATAAAATAGATACCTTTAAAAAAAGATCAGACTTCATTTTAGAAAGGAAATGTATACAGAGATCTACCAAATAAGTAAACATAGGAAGGATGTTGATTCAGGTATTAGTCTGATTAGTAAAATCAGGAAGGAATTTCTTTTTCCCTTTATGAGACTTCATCGGATAATGTTTCACTTGTTTTTTTGTCTGCGTTCCTTTTCATCAATAAGCTTTAAAGACAAAAATAGGATAAGTATCTGTCATCTAAATTTGCATAGGTTGAATCTATGTATTTTTTCAATGTCACCTACTATATAACTGTGTGTATACAGTATATATGATAATTATGTTTAATATATTATAATTTCATTAATATCTCTATTACTGTTCCTTAACTATTTGTGGTATTAATACTCAATAAATGAGTTATTTATAATTGCTCACATACAGTTTCTATAATATCTAAATATCTAATTATTGGTAGCAAATTGTTTAAAGAAAAGAACACATACACGTATCATTATGTTTGATTCCCTAACACAGCCTATTTCAAAATTGCCAGGAATGGTACTGTTATGGGCTTTAGCTTATCTTTTAACCTGTACATTTTCTATTATTATTATTTTCTGCAAGAATGTTGGATGAACTTTAAACACATATGTCTAAGACGCTGGGATTGTGGTTAAACTAAGATGATCCGCTTTCGGCTATGACCACAAATGTTTGATGTCTAGCAAGATATGTACTCATTTGAGGAAATGCGAAAACCGCAGAGGAAATGTATTTCAGGTAATGAGAAGTAGTACATTGTAATAGTAGTTGCAGAAACTGTTAAAATTATATCTGTAAAGTGTAATTACTAATAGGAAAATGTAATTACTAATAGGAAAAGGTAATTGTTATATGCAACTAGTAAAATATTACTGGTGTAGTAATCGGCATAGTATCAGTAGAAGCTACTAAACCTATATAAACATAGAAGTGATATGCTGTATTAAAGCAGAACGAAGGGACAGAGAGACAAGATTGATTGGTATGTGACTCTTTTATTATATGCAAGCATTCTAATTACACATACTCTGCTAAGATATATTGGATTTATCTAATATTAGTTGTATCTATTTATACTGTGAAATAAATATTACTATTATTACACTCTCGACCCCTTTCTCATTGTGCCCACTATACTTTATATTATACGAGTGTGAGACCAGTCTACATATACAACACTAAGGTTTGGTGCACTTATACGTAGAAAATAACAATTCCATAGAACATTATATAGCGAGAAAGGTATATTAGTAAAATCTGATTGATTGGTTGTTTTATCTAAATGTGATCTTCGAAAGTAGGTTGGGCTGTAACAAATTCGGGTTGATGCTCGTGAATCTGCCATCAGATTTTATATTAAATCCAATCTCGCATTTTACTGAATTTTAATCTGTGAGCTTGCGTTTAGCCTCTCCCACTTTCTTACCTTGTTGTTCACTTTGTGATTGTGAGGGAAAGGAGAGGGTGTGTACTGTGTTACTGTGGGTAGGTAGGTTTTTTTTATAAAAGGAGTTTAGTTTTTGAGTTCAAATGTTTAAAAATCTGAAATTTAATGTGAGTTTTCAATGATAGAATTTTTTTTTGAATATGCCTTTTTGAAATTGATGTGTGGAATCTCGCTGAACAATTTAGCCATCTGTACTCAAATTCTCACAGACGGTATGTGTCCATGTCTCATCAACTACCTCACTCCTACAAACAAATGCCCACAGTATACGCATTGCACCCTCAAAGAATGGCCAGTGAAAGGATGTAATGCAGTCCATTGAGCCTGCCTGAGCCTGGTTTGCCGTTGAAGTGGAGTGTGTGACCACTTTCTTCTTGGTGTTGTGGTCATGGTGGCTCTTCTATGGTGGCTCTTCTATGGTGGCCCAGAGCAAAATCAACCCATCTGAAGACACGTGAAGACACTAAAGTTCACTGACGCCGCCTCTCAGTGGTCACAGTGATTCTTCTGCATATGTTGCTGCAGATCAGTCATACCCATGAGGCATCCACTCCTCTCCGCACCACTAAAGATGCAGTGTACCACCAAAAGTTAAATCACTGAACCATGGTGGGGCAATTTGGAGAGTACCTACACCAAGGAGGTGTTAACTCTGGGCAGAGAACTGGGTCCCTGTGATGCAGGTGAAGCTAAGGGAGGAGCCTGGAGTACCATAAATGCCAATCTAGGTACTAGCACTGTGATGTGTTTTAGAGGCATGTTTGCATTCTTCTCTTACCTTCACTAAGATGTTTCTCAGTGAGCTCAACGGAAGAGTCACCTTCAACCAATGTTACCCTCACCAACCTCGACTAAAGCACCTCCTGACCCAGACATACTTACATTAGTCACAATCTTCTCACTGCTGGAAGCACTCCTTACTAACCTACACTGGCGACACACTTTATTCGAGCTTGGCTAGTCCCACGAATTCGGGTATACCCGGGTGTATTGAGGTTTATGACTGTTTTCTGCCCGAGTGCATTGAGTTATTTTCCAAGCAGGGATTGAAGCATTTTATTCCCGCTGGCTGCAATACTGCACAGTATATATATATAAACTGCATTACAATTCATGAATTTATGCCATCTGGTAGACACGCGAAGCATTGCAGCCTATTAAATCCTAATCATTATCATTTAACAGATTAGCCGCCCATCAGCCAGGCATGAACCCAGGCTGGGAAGGCAAACGCAACGGGGCTTGTCAGAGGTTAGGAGCGGCGCATTCCAGGTATCTGCCAGGTACATACCGGGTATTTGCTCGAATAAAGTGTGTCGGTGCAGTACCCACTCCTCTTCTAATTTTCATAGATCAACATTTCAGCCAATCCTCACAATTGGTTAATATTATATGGTTTAAAACTTATATTGGGGCCTTTTTAAATTAAATGAGTTGAATATATCACTACAAGTTGCATCTTTGCAATGGAAAACAGAGTAAATTCTGTGCAAAATGTGTTTTTGGATGACTAAACATAGCGTGACTAAAAATAGAATGCATTTAAAGTGGCAGGATACATTCTGTAGCATAGGATTAGTTACTAAACTAATCCTTTTTAAAGTTAAATGTATGCAGATCATTTCTTTTATGTATTCATTTGGAAATGTATCTACATAAAAAGAAAAGTGGAAACAAATACAGACCATATTAAATATAAGAAAATATATATATATATATACAGTGGTTGACAAATCACCAAAAAATCTACTCGCCACACAAAAAAATCTACTCGCCACCTAGTACCAAACGTTTGCTGCTTGGGCCAATATTTACTCGCCCGGGGGTTAAATCCACTCGCCCGGGGTGAGCAAATGTATAGGTTTGTCGAACACTGATATATATATATATATATATATATTACAACAAGACAAACTGCGTGCAACAGACTAAGCAAATAATGAGTACTTAAATTAGTCATATAATAACCACTAATGGTGCTAGGGACTAGAAGTAATATAACAATGAAAAGAAAAAGAAAAGCGTCCCAACTCAACACTCAAGTATACTCAGAACAAATATCAAAGAAAATTATGATTTATTTAACAGCACAAATAATCAAACATAAAATACAAAAAATATTAAAACTAACCCTGACATCCTCCTGTGATAGAATATTCTATATATATATATATTCTATATATATATATATATATAATAAGTAAACCTTAGAAAAGCTTGCAAGGTTATTTTGACCAATCTACCCAATTAGGAACAAACTTTCTATTTGGTAAAAAATCAATTTTCTGTTTGAGAATGAAACATTTAGCAAAATCAATTTCCAATCCTTGGAGGGCTTATATTGAGTTTCCTACCTTCACACTTGATCTATTTAGGCTTTGATAGACCTGCAGCGTTGATCCTCTGGTGCCATGACCATGGGTGGCAGCAACACCGAAGAGAGTTAGCTTAGCACATCAGTTTGAACATTTTTAACCTAGTGTGAGAGAAACAATGTGGACACTAATAGTTCAGTATGTTTTTTTTGTATGTATAACACTCATCCTTTACAGGCAGATAGCATAAAACACATACATTATTTGATATGTTCTCAATCTACCAATATCCCCATTTCCCTTAAACATATACAGTGCATTAACTGCAGATAATCAGATTGTCAGGGGGAGATCTATGGCAGGAGTGGATCCCAGTGACAGGAACAGCAGGTACTGTAGTAAGCCATCCTGGTGGATGAGTGGGGGAACTGTAGCTGGGAGCAGGACTTCAAGTGAGAACCTGACCCAGATATGCAAATAAACCGGTTGAGTTTGTTCATTTGTAGTTTAGAATTTCTTATAAAATCATCAAGTCTTATACATAGCATTCTTCACTACATAAGTTTAACACACCTACCCCCCCAAGGGAGATTTGCTGGTAAATAGGTGTTATGGTGCTGTGATGCTCACCTGTTGGTTCCCAGCAGGCTGAGTCTGTGCGATGTAGGTAGCTTGGGGTACAGGATTCCTTGATGTGGTGCAGCGCCTCCATCCTGTAGGAATCTACCATAGGCAGGGATTCATCCCCACAGGAACTCTCATAGAACAGAATAGGAATCACTCTGGAGTGCCGGCCACAGTTCAACTGGGTTTATTGGAGTAACATATAACAGTTCCATCTCTGGCAAGAGAGGTACACCCTGCATTGATGCTACCTCGCAGCTTGCCTTGTCTCCTTTCTGCAGGACTCCTGGCCCAGGGGTATCATCCCTTCCCTGGGCAGGACAGGACTAGTTATCCCAGGGGATTGAGGCCCCCAGGCTAGTCTGAACACCCTTACCCACAAAGGGGCAAGGCAGGAATCCCCCTCTCCTCAAGGGATCAGACAGAACACACCCAAATTAGCATAGGAGTCCCCTTTGATACCAGGGTGTGACCAGCTCCTAAGCCCTGGCAAGTGGGCAGGACTACTAGAACAAACACACCCCCCTGGCATGGGAAGCCAACTGTTTTCAGGCATGTGCCTGGAAACTGCAGCAATATAATTTAGGGGGGGTGAAGCTCACATGCTAGGCCATGTGAGAGGGGATTAACATTAGCACTGGCTGCTATTATCAGGACTTACAATACTAAATCAGAGAAATATAGCAAGAGGATACATAAGATTATATAATCTACTGTAGTTTTCAAAAAAAGAAAGTCAGAATCAGTGACTCACCAAGAACAGCCTTGTAATCTCACCATTTTGAGTTGGTGACAAAGCAATGTACAGTAAAATTGGTAGTAGACTGCAAACCAGCCATACAATCAGGTCATGAGTACAAATGAAATATCACAAAATCCTTTCACCGTGCGGGATATACTGTAGAAAAGGCAGAACATACTCCAGAATGCATTTAACTTCCTTAACATGGGTTCTTCAAGACTACAGTAGTTTTAGAGGAGAAGCAAAATCATGTACGGGGGCAAAAATAAGTTGGTCAGAGAATCGTGAAATGGGGACATACTGTATGGATGCAAAGCCTGGGGCAGTATACTATATACAGTATATACTGTATATTCTCATCTGAATGAATATCCTCAACAATCTTTTATTTTTTGTACATAGTATAGTATTGTGAGGAAATCAATATAAATATGTCATTGTATGTGCAAAAATTGGCTGCATGATCTATGTTTTGTATACAGTATGTATTTGCTGTGCCTTATTCTTTCATAAATTGCTTTCTCCAGTCAATATACATCAAGCATTGTTTATTTATAGTAGGATTTTATAAAGCAGCAATGCACAGGTGTTCTGTCAATGACAGTGACTGACAGAAAAATCAATCTGAAAAGTTTTTTTTTAGACATTGTGAGATTAAAGGGGCATAGCACAGCTAGCCTTACAGTACTAAACAACATACTTTATTGTGTTCTAAACATTTATGGATCTCTATTACCAAATTGTAAAGGTTGTGTTGACCATTTGACCCATAATAATATAATTACTATTATTGAACCTCTAAGTAAAGAGCAAACCTTTAACATGTATTTCTGAAGAGCCAGACCTCTGACTGTCTTCCAATTTTTCTTTTATACAATGATATGTCAATGTTGGTTCGTGGAAGTACTTTATCATTTTTTTATTTACAAATTATAAAAATTAATGTTTTGATTTTTAAAGCAAAATATACAAGTTCTAATATACATAATGATGTGTTGTAAAAAAACACCGTGTCCCAAATCCACAGAGGTTCATCAACTCAGGACTACATATCAAAATCATTAAAGGATGTTACGTTCCCTAACATTAACTCATATCCACAATGGCTGT